>NC_133771.1:164120486-164171449 GCF_003597395.2 Chelonoidis abingdonii
CCCCCCCCCCCCCCCGAGCACTGCTTTACCGCGTTATATCCAAATTCATGTTATATCACAGGGGTCGGCAATCTTTCAGAAGTGGTGTGCGGAATCTTCATTTATTCACTCTAATTTAAGGTTTTGCGTGCCAGTGATACATTTTAACGTTTTTAGAAGGTCTCTTTCTATAAGTCTATAATATATAACTAAACAATTGCTGTATGTCAAGTAAATAAAGTTTTAAAATGTTTAAGAAGCTTCATTTATAATTAATTTAAAACAGAGACCCCCGGACTGGTGGCCAGGACCTGGGAAGTGTGAGTGCCACTGAAAATCAGCTCGCGTGCTGCCTTCGGTACCTGTGCCGTAGGTTGCCTACCCCTGCTGTAAACTCTTCAGGTACCCAGCCAACTATGTAGTAAGACTATCCCTGCTGTGTACAATGGACTCCAATATCTTTTAGGGCCCCAAGGTGTAATAAAAATATTTTGTCATCATCATCCACCCCTGGATTTGGCTCTGTGGTTCCAAGGAATCTAAACATTTCGGTTTTGTTGCTTTGACCAAACATGCTTCCCTTCAGGCAGAAAGCCTAACAGACTTTTGCTGCCACAGATAGGATATGAATTCAAATACTGACAAGATGAATGATGTATGCATGACTTAGAGCAGATTTTTCCCAGCCTCCTCTTACCTCCCTCCTCACTCTGTACATTTTTAAGAGAGCAAACTCTGTCTCAGATCCACAGAGCAAACTGTGAGCTGTGGCAGTCCACTCTCCCTACATGCGTGGACCACATCCTCCCTGATTGAATTGGCCCTGTCAACGCTGGTTCTCCACTTGTAAGCATAAATATACTGACGCATGAAGAGAAGGGCGTTACCTTACATCTGTAATTTTCACTCCATGCATCTGAAGAAGTTTTTAAGGTGCCACTGAACTCCTCGTTGTTTTAGTACTAAGAATCAAGACCTGGGTTTAATTCATTGCTCCGCCTCAGTCTTACCCTAGAACAGGGATCAGCAACCTTTGGCACATCCCTTGGCCCATGCCGCTTCCCAAAGCCGCCACTGACCTGAGATAGCAAACCGCGGCCAGTGGGAGCTGTGATCGGCCAAACCTGCGGACACAGCAAGTAAACAAACTGGCCTCACCTGCTAGGGGCTTACCGTGGTGGACTACGTGCCAAAGGTTGCCGATCCCTGTCCTAGGACCCAGGAGCCAGCCACTCTATATATTCATATCTCATTTTCCTTATTTAGAAAATAGGGACAAAAGCTCACCCTCCTTACAGGGGAGATGTGAAGCCAGATGCTCAAGGAGTGCTTGGAGATCCTCAGACAAACAGTGCTTGAAAAGAAAAAAGGTTCATGAAAAAGGGAATATTCAGAAAGGAACAGTGTTAACATCAGTTCATTCTGGAAGAACGAGGCTGTGCAAAAACTAATATTTAGCTCGTGTTTTCAAAAAAATTCCTTTAAAACAATTTTTCCGTAGCTGTCCTGCAGTCTTCTCAAGCCGACCACCACAACACAAGACTAGGGCATCAGCAACAGAAAATAAAACTAAGGCTGGTGTGAAACTGACTGGTTTAGTCTTGTTCATTGGTTGTTTCAGATCTGAACTAATAGTATAAAGAGTAAGAGACTTTTAAAGTTGTTTTGGCCTTAACCAAAGGTATCTTTAGAAAACAGAAGTAACGGCCTGCCAATACTGCTTTGAACAGCAAATATAGACAGGGGTTAAGCTCATGGGTGCTGGACCAATTTTTATAGTGGGGGTACTGAAAGCCATTGAACAAAACTGTAAATCCTGTATGTCATGGAAACCACCTCAAGTCAACGGGTGCTGCGACACCCACTACTTTCCGCACCTACAGTTAAGCGTCATGCGAGTCCACATTCTTCCTACCAAGGCGGCGGTTTCACGTTGCCAGTGTGTACGCAGGGACAAGGAGCCAACCCCGGCCTGGGACGGACACCAGGAAAGTGCCTAGAGAACTGAGCCCAATAACCCAACGTCTACCGCCCCGGCTACGAGGCAGGAGAGACAGGTCGGTCAGCGAAGGGGGTGGGCCTGGGAGCCCCCTGCAGGGCCGTGACATGCTGGGCGGGGGGTCACCCGCCAGCCCTGCTCAGCAGGGAGGGCTGTAGGGGGAAGTTATCAGAGGCGCCGAGCCGCAGCACCAGGACTGTCCCGGCTGCCTTGTCCCTCTCGTGCCCCTACAGCGCGGGCCCGAGGAAGGGCTCACTCGGGGCACGGTGCCCCCGCCTCAGGGCTGGGTATCTCAAGGCAGTGCCCGAGCTCTCTAGGCACCCACCCGCCTGCGGCCCGGCCCGGCCCCGCCCCAGCAGAGCCTCCGGCCCGGGCGGCAGAGCACTGGGGGGAACCAGCGCCAGCAGGAACCGAGAGCCCGGCTCCAGGAAGCCAGTGCAAGGGGAGCTCGAGCGGCCCCAGCCGCAGAAGCTCCCGCAGCTCAGGGTAGCCTTACCCGGCCCAGCGCAGCGCTCTCCCCCAGCCGCATCTACAGCACCCGGCTCCGCACCACTCCGAGTTCAGCGAGCCTGTTTACCCAGCCCCGGCAAAACCCGACCCAGCTCTGCTCCCATTGGCTCCTCCGCGTTCCCTTTCCGAACGCGGAGTTAGGATTAGCGCCGTCTCTGATTAGCCGAGTCGGCTGTCGCTCAACGCCTGCTCTTCCCACCCCGAAGCCTCTCCTCCAATGGAGAGGAGGGGTGTTGAGGACCAGCCAATGGGAAGGCGTCGTGCGGAGTGGGCGGAGTTCCTTATTTCTCCCCCTGGTGTCTGGGTTAATATGGGGCGTGCTAGTGGTTACGCTCCGGGGCTGTATAGGTGCAGTTTCCCCGATCTAGGGCAGCTTCGGAGTCTGGGCTGTTTGGGTCCCCATGGTTTAGCCCAGCTAAGGTATTATTGTGGTTTGATCCATACTTCGCTTTGAAACGACGGCGCAAGGAACCGGGCAGTTCAGACGATTTTGGGGGTGGTGCGAAACTTTTGGTTCAGTGTTATTAGTCTGAGCATCTGCTATACTTAACAATATCAGCATGTTAGATCTTCCTTGGCGCTGCTATGTGACCTAGCATTAGCTTTGATCTTAAAAAAACCAACAAACAAACCCAAAGCTGTTTTGTCTTAGCAGGTACAAAAGTATCTGGAGGAATTCACTTTCCATTAGAGCAGGTGGGCTCACTCTCCACAGAACTGGAAGAATTCACACTACAGTAAGTCTGACCACTTTCAGGAGATCCTGCAATACTCTCCTCCTTCACAAATTATTTGGACCCTAATCAGCAAGATAGTGAGTTTTTAAAAAGACTATTCCCCAAGCAGTCTCCTTATCTGGGGAAATGAGAACTTAGAGGAGAAAACTCCATTAAGTTCACCAAGGACCTCACGGTGCAGTTTTAACTTAACTTACTAGCTATTATGGTAATTAGCACTATAGTATATATGCCCAGAGCCCTGTCACCTTGCTTGCCTCACTCTTGGTTTCTTCTGACTTGGGACATTTCTGGCTATATATCTTACATGATCACAGTATTGTCTGGCAGTTTAAAAACTGTGCCCCTTGCTGACTCCTCTGCCTTCTTGGCTTATCTTTCTGGACTAACTGACCCTTTGATTTCCTTTCTTCTGTCTGGTTCTAGTCACCAGAGTAAACGAAGCACGTGGGATTATCAAACTTGGTGTTTACCTCTCCCCAACACCAGCGCTCCCAAAGCTGCAGTAGAAGAAGGGAGATTGAACAAAGACTTCTGCAGTATTGCCAAATATAAGTGCTCAAAAATCATGAGACAGGCCCCCAAAAACACAAGATTAATTTTAAAATTATGAGATTTAAAATAATGTGAGATGCTGTTTTTTTTAAGCCTTTATGGTGCACTTGGGCCACATTTTCTTATTTCCCTCTGCAACTATCAGAACTAGAAACTTACTTTGTTTTTTACATTAAAGCTGAGATCCTTGTGTATTCATATGATTCCAGGACTTGGGGTTTTAAGAAAAATGCCAAGCATTGCAAGACTCACAATAAAATTGCAAAATGGTGGTAGGGGTGCCATCACTGAAGTACAAAAACGTTGGATTTCCTGAGCCCATAAAACTGGACAACTGGCAGTGTGCTGAGCACCCTTATAGGTTTTCCAGGACAGCTACTTCAAAAAAGGGACAATCCTGGGAAAACCTGGGCAGGTGGCAACCCTAACTACAATACTACTGTACTGTGGTTGTGTAGGGCTCATCCTGCTTCCCTCCAAGTATATGTGTTGTCTGTTTATAGCTGGTTTCCACAGGAAAAAAATAGGCTTTAGCTATGTGTCTCTGTGGTATGTGAGTGTCTTAGAGTTATTCAATGTGGTCTGTCAGACCCTTTCCTTGGGAGTGCCTTCTAAGAAGCTTTCAGCCTGGGAGTCCTTTCACATGCTATTTCTGAATACATCCCTCAAGAAGAATCTGACCTTAGAGGAAGCTAAAGAATCCTTTCTACTAACTGCCCAGTCCGTATTAGTGTGTGCTCTGGAAAAAGGCATTCTGCTGTTTTTTTAACAAACAAATTTGTGCAGTCATTTCCTTAAAGCACTTTTCATAAATAATATAGAGATAAGTGGCTCTTATGAAGATCTGGCAAACAAAACCTCAGCTTTCCAGCACAGAAGGTCACATTCTCTTTCCAGAAACTGTTGTCATCTGGCTGACTGTTTTTCTAAACACAGGGAGACATTCATAGGGGTTGCCCTCATAGGAGAGAGCAAAAGTTAGACCTTGCTGATCTGTCCTAAACTGTTATAGTTGTCCAGGTGTAGGCAGTGAGTCATGGCTATTTAATGTCAGGAGGTATAAATAATAGCTGGAAGTGTGATTTCTGATAAAAGTGAAACAGTGAGATGCTACGTTGGCTCTCCAGTGGCAATAGGCACAACACTATCAATCAGAATAGCATTAAAGGCCTCTTCAGTTACCTAGATGACATGCAGGAGGATCAGTCTCTGGTATGGGTTTCTGGAACATTTACTCTAGACTACACAGACCGTGTTCCTCAAGACCCTTAGTAGGTTTGTCATAGCCTGGAAACCTGCAACCCCTCAGGGAAAAGTAATTACTGAAGTGTAACAGGGTGGTCTGCCCATCTAAGGGTCAGTCAGCCCTGATCAACTAGCCTTTCTCTGCTACAGCTGTGTTGGAAGTGGGACTTAAGAGGAAGGCAGCCAGCAGCAGAGAGCTGGCTGGAGGGGAGAGCATAAAGCTCTGGGGGGCTGGAGGAAAGCATGAGGCAGGCAGAGTCCTGTGGAAGGCTTGAGGTAGGAAGGCCTGGGAGTGGCTGCTTGGGAAAGGAGTCCAGGAGGGGCTGAGAGGAAAGGTGGAAAGGAGCCTGGGAAGGGCCAAAGCTGAACCCAGAGTTGTGGGCAGAAGAGTGATGGACTTAGAAGATAGACCCTCAGAAAAGAGGACCTGGGTCAGTGGGAGACTGGGACAAAGACTGTTTTGTTTTTGTTTTTTGGACTAGGAGTACCCCAGAAGGGGTGGACTTTTGTTAATGACTTAGCTGGAGGGTGAAATCATGCAGCAAGTCACCTGTACACCTGTAGCAGGCTGAGGAATGTAGTGAGGAAACTGAGGCACTGTAGCAGCAGGTCTTGCTGTGAGAGGAATGGGGAGTCGTGTAACATCAAGGTACACATCTTTCTCATACAAACACTGGCTGACACTGAGGTGGGTCTGCACATTAGTTGGACTTTCAGAACTTTGCATCCTTTTGAACTGCAAACTCTGAGATGCTGACCAGGTGACAGGCATGGAATGGCATACAGCAGGAAACCCATTCTTTTGCTGCTTCCTTGAATTAGTGTGCGTACCAGATGCTGCTGTGTGGCTTCAAATCCAACCCCACATCCTGAATTTGGGATCCAGCTCTGAACAGTATGGCTGGCCCCTATTATTATAATAGGTAGAACTAAAATCTGGATTAAAACACTCCAAGATTCTAGGGACATTTGGGTTTTAGTCTGAACTTTGTTCAGGCCCATATCTACTTTGAAAAGGCGCTTGTTGAGTGACGGTTGGCTGAATGTTCCCTGATCATCCACGCTGTGCTGATGCATATGCCAAGTAGGACCTAATGTTCCACTGACTTCCATATTTATAACATGGCAGATAATGTGGTTATGGATGTCATAAGACAGCAGTGAGCCAAGCAAGATATGAGACCTAAACCAGTTGAAGTGGCATGGGCCCAAAGTGGTAGGGTGGAGTGCAGGATCAGACAGAAAATTTCTCACACCTAGGCCATAATCTTGCAACCAGAGCCACACACTCAGACAATGGCACCAGTGCTGAGGTTTGATTTAAGTGGGACTCTGCACAGGCATAAAGGTCAGATGGCCCAGATTAGATTATAGGATCAGCGATTTACTTAGGCAGAGGTCTGCACGTGTGTATCACAGCAGTAATCCCATCCAAGCTAAACAACAATGTGCAACTAGCAGGGAGGCCAACAGTAATTCAGACCAACCCATTGAACTGATGACGCTAAAGATCTAAAATGTTTTAGAACTGATAAAAGTTACTCTTATCCAGAACCTGTCAAAATATGAAAACCTCACTTAAACCCCAATGCTCGGAATTGGCGTGGCAGTAGGAAAGGACTCAGGCAGGGGCAACTCCAGGCACCAGCACGCCAAGCACGTGTCTGGGGCAGCAGCCTCGGGGGGCGCTCTGCCGGTCGCCTCGAGGGCGGCAGGCAGGTTGCATTTGGTGGCATGCCTGTGGAGGGTCTGCTGGTCCTGCGTCTTAGGCAGACCTCCTGCAGGCGTGCCGCCGAATCTGTGGGACCGGGGACCTCCTGCAGGCAAGCTGCCGATGGCAGCCTGCCTGCCATGCTTGGGGCAGCAAAATATCTAGAGCCGCCCCTGGACTCAGGCCAGCAGTAAAAGTGTTTAGCTCCTAAATTTCATTTGTCATAAAATAGGCATGACTGGGTGTGCAGTGTTCTTTCGTTTCTAAATGTTTTGAATCAATCTCTGTTTTTCTGTGTTCAAGGCACATTCTCCCAGCTGCTCTCGCCCCTCCAAAAACACCAACAAAAGCCACTGTTTTGCTGACAGAATATGCAGCGTTGCCAACTCTTGCAATTTTATTGCAAGTCTCATGATATTGTGTTTCTTCTAAAGGCCCAGCTCCTGGAATCATATGACTGTTTTCACTGGGGAGGGGGAAAAAAAATCAGCTCTTACGGTTGTGAAGAAAATCTGGAAAACATGACCTGAGTGCACTCTAAAGACTCAAACCAGAAGACAAAGGAAAAGAACCCAAACTGTATTTGCTTGTGCTCCCCCTAGTGTTCTGCAACAGCATTGAACCTAGAAAGTCTGAGCCTGATCCACTGTTGTCTTAAGGTTTCAAAGTGGTAGCCATGTTAGTCTGTATCAGCAAAAACAACGAGAAGTCCTTGTGGCACCTTAGAGACTCACAAATTTATTTGGGCATAAGATTTCATAGGCTAGAACCCACTTCATCAGATGAATGGAATGGAAAATATAGTAGCAGGTATAAATACACAGCGCATGAAAGGATGGGTGTTGCCATACCAAGTGAGAGGTCAGTCTAACAAGACAATTCAATTAACAGTAATGACCTATCCCACTCGCAGTCTTTTTTCAGGCCTAATTTGATGGTGTCCAGTTTGCAAATTAATTCCAGTTCTGCAGTTTCACTTTGGAGTCTGTTTTTGAATTTTTTTGTTGAAGAATTGCCACTTTTAGGTCTGTTATTGAGTGACCAGAGAGATTGAAGTGTTCTCCTACTGGTTTTTTAATGTTATGATTCCTGATGTCAAATTTGTGTCCATTTATTCTTTTGCGTAGAGACTGTCCGGTTTGGCCAATGTACATGGCAGAGTGGCATTGCTGGCACATGTTGGCATATCACTTTGGTAGATGTGTACGTGAATGAGCCCCTGTTGGTGTGGCTGATGTGGTTAGGTCCTGTGATGATGTCCCTTGAATATATGGACAGAGTTGGCACTGGGGTTTGTTGCAGGGTTTGGTTTGTGGGTTGGCATTTTTGTTGTATGGTGTCTAGTTGCTGGTATTTGCTTCAGGTTGGGGGGCTGTCTGTAAGTGAGGACTGGCCTGTCTGGACAATTTATACCTTCAAGTCAGCGGGACTGCTGTGAGTACCCACATGGCCCCACAGTATGCCAACATTTTTATGGCTGACTTAGAACAACGCTTCCTCAGCTCTCGTCCCCTAATGCCCCATCTCTACTTGTGCTATATTGATGACATCTTCATCTGGACCCGTGGGAAGGAGGCCCTTGAGGAATTCCACCAGGATTTCAACAATTTCTACCCCACCATCAACCTCAGCCTGGACCAATCCACACAAGAGATCCACTTCCTAGACACTACAGTGCTAATAAGCGATGGTCACATAAACACCACCCTATACTGGCAACCTACTGACTATCCTTACCTACATGCTTTCATCCAGACCACATCACATGATCCATTGTCTACAGCCAAGCTCTGTGTGTGTCTTTTTGTTTGAGGGCAAGTGTATTTAGGATTAAGATAAATAACTATTGCTGTAGAAGGTTCTAAGACACAAGGATCACAAGAGTGGACTGAAAAACAGACAACATGGAGTTGATAATGCAATATCATATTAATTAATACTTAGCACTCATGAATGTCTTCCACCAAAGGATATCAAAGTGTTTTGCAAAGGTGAACAAGCCTCACTTCCTGATATGGAATCTGAGGCAACTGACAAGGCTAGCACAAGGAGGTATAGTCTGGCCCAAGGCTCCTCTCCTCTCCTTGGTTTTTATATCCTTTGGATACTTATAAATATTCACATCTCTACTTTGGCCAGGCTACAGCCAGGGCCAGCTCCAGCTTTTTTGCCACCCCATGTGGCGAAGGAAAAAAAAAGAAAAAGAAAAACCTGACTGAGCTGCCGCCAAAGTGCCGCCAAAGAGAGGGAGTGAAGGACTCACCACCGAATTGCCGCCAAAGACCCGGATATGCCAGCCCAACGAGGGACGGAGTGCAGCCCCTTTCTATTGGCTGCCCCAGGCACTTGCTTCCTTCACTGGTGCCTGGAGCCGGCCCTGGCTACTGCTCACATACCAAGTTCCTTTAAATGATCCTCACAGGTCAGTCCTGCTAGACCAGGGGTTCTCAAACTTGGGATCGGGACCCCTCAGGGGGTCGTGAGGCTATTACATGGGGGGTCACGAGCAACCCAAGCCACGCTTTTCCTCCAGCATTTATAATGACGTTAAATACATTAAAAAGTGTTTTTAATTGCTAAGGGGGTAGTTGCACTCAGAGGCTTGCTACATGAAAGGGGTCACCAGTACAAAAGTTTGAGAAACCCTGTGCTAGACCCTCTAGTTTCACATAATGGAATGCATCTGTTTGGGATACTGTACCCATTTCAGTAGTTCTTATTCAAATAAGAGCCATCAAGGCAATACCATCTACACCCTGACTGCCCACCCTGCTCTTTGCGTTGAGTTGATCTTGGCACAGGAGAGTCTTGCCCTCAGTTTTACTAATGTAAGGTGTTAGTAACAAAGCTAAGGATACTTCTACTAGATCATTTCTATCCTTTACATCACAGCATGTGAAATTAAGTCATCAAGTTACTTTTGCCCTTCCCAGAACTGTTTTGATTCCCATCCACGGTTTTGATTTTAAGAACTGTAAGAGGCTCACTCATGGGAACTACTGGCTGAGAGAGATTTTTTTGTGTTTTAATGTGATGCCCACAGCAAGACTTTCTGTAAATTCTTGACGATTTTGTTCATTAATAGGACATTAACCAGATAGCGACGTGTCTGAAATTTGGACAGAAATCAAATGACTGCTTCAGGGGTGAATGTCATAGACTGGAAAAATAAGTATTGTCCCTCTGAAGCTTTGGGATTCCTCTTGGGTTTGCCAATTTAAGGACAAATCCTGTTTACCTTAGTTCCAGTGAAGCTGACAGGATTATGCACATGAGTAAGGCAAGCAGGATTTTCGGCCCACGCCTGCTCCAACTGAAATCAATGGCAAAACTCCCATTGTCTTAATGGGAGCAACATCAACCTTGGGATAAAATAAAGTACAAGTTTTAAAAATATTGTGACAAAGTTCCTCCTCTACCTTGGTGGGTCCTGCGCTTATTGGCGGATTTGTTCACCTCAGTGATCTTCCCCTCTTGTGGAATCCACAGTCTGTGTCAGCTCCTCCTGTGTCTGATCAGGAGTTGGGAGGTTTGGGGGGGAAACCCGGGCCCGCCCTCTACTCTGTGTTCCAGCCCAGGGCCCTGTGGACACAGCTTGTCCTATAGAGCTTGTAACAGCTGCATGACGGCTACAACTCCGGTTACTCCCCATGCTCCTCGAACACATCTTTATCTCTCACCACAGGAACCTCCTCTAGATGTTGATATGCTTGTCCTCCTCAGGGCCCCACAGCACGACTCTCTCATTCTCATGCTCTTGCTCCTCTTGACTGTAGCAGCTCCTCACACACACTCCTATCTCCTCTGGCCTCTCCCTGCCTGACTGGAGTAGCTCATGTTGAGGACCCAGGTGCCCGATTAGCCTGCGTGTTGGCTGCAGTGTTCTATTAAAGGAGCTATCTCACTGCCTTCTAGAAGATTTGATATTGGCCAGGTGCCTTGATTAACCTGGAGAACTGCCATTCATGGTTACCAAGGGTACTAGGGATATCTAGTTGCGGCTCAACTGTCATAAAAGCGATAGCTAGGGTATGTTTCTTTGACTGTAAAGGGTTAACAAAGGGAACAAACAACACACGAGGACAAATCAGATAACTTGCTCATTTTTGGCAAAAAGTCAGAGGGAGGTGAATTCTTGGACGTCTGTTATATTGTTTCCTCGCAGCCTATGAGAAGTTTTCTTTCATATACGTCTATCTCTGTTTCCATACTTGTAAGGTACGAGTAGTAAAACATATAGCTTTTATGTTGTTTTGGGTGTATTAATGTTAACTTGCTGGATGTTCAAATATGGATATCTTTGAATCAGACTATTGTTCATATTTTCTAGTAAGATAGTCATTAGTGTCACTGATGCAGAGTTGATGTCGTATGTCTTGCTTTGCATGGTTAATTTATATTGCAAATGTTCTTTGTAATAGGACTAATGATCAGTTTCTCTCGTAGGTTAAGAACAGGGAGGGAATTCTCGGGCTTGTGTTACGAATCTACGAGGGTGACTCGCAGCACACTATGAGAGTGGTGGAGGAGGGAAGAGACTGGATCTATCTCTGTTCGTGTATCGGTGAGTTGTTCTCTTGTGGAAAAAGGAGCATGTTCTGTACTTGTGATTAAGAGATAGAGGCATCAAATAACTCTCCATGCAGCTATTTTGCACACTCCCCAGTGAGAGGGAAAGACTGCGGAAGGGAGAGGGAGGGGGAGGAAGTGGTTTATTTCCCTTGGTGGAGACTCAAAGAATCTGAGTCTCGGGTTCCCAGGGAAGATTTTGGGGGCTTAAGTGTACCAGCCAATGGATTCCTGGTTGGTGGCAGCGAATAAGATCCAAGCTGGTAATTAAGCTTGGAGGTCATACTAAGCACCAGATTTTGGACGCTAAGGTCCAGATTGAGAGAAATGCTTATGATATGGTGGCAGCGACAATGGAGTAAGAATCCAGAAGCCAGTAGGATATTATTTTTCTTTTTCCTGCTAGGGATTTTTAGCAGAGAGAAAGGTTTGGTTTTTAAAAGGAGCCAGAGAGAAAAATTTTTCTGTTTCTCTTCTGCTCAGCTTGGCTTGCATTTTAAGCAGAGCAATTAAGGGTCTTTGTAAACAATAGAACCCAATTGGAAATAAGTACCAAGCAATACACACATGCAAATAACTGGTTTTCTAGTAAAACAGTAGCCAGAAAGAGAAAAAGGACGGTTGCTAGTCACTGTTGGCCAGGAGACAACAGAGAAGCCAGCAGTTCCGACAATAACCACCAGAGGGCACCCAACACAAAGAAAACAGGACACCATGACTGCAAGATGCCCTAAAGCAGGAACACGCGCGAGACTAGAGGCAGAGGAACAATAAAGACGCCGACACAGGCAGAACCTGGAAAAAAAAATAAAGAGATGGACTGAGAGAAAAAGAAAAGACGCTGCTTAAAAGAAGAAAAGCAGCCCAAGAGGAGAGCTTACAAAAGAGAGCAAGCAGCCAAAGATGCAGCCTTCCAACGAGAGATGGAAAACAGAGAGAGGCACACCGGCAGGCCCTGGAATGACGAACAGGCTAGACATGAAGCCCATCCTAACCCCGCGTGCAGTTGTTGTCAACCGCACAAGATTATTCGCCGACTAAAGGCAGGTGAGACACTGAGACTTCTTAGAAAATTTTGAAAGAGCCTGCATTGGTAGCACGTATACTGGAAGAACAGTTAATGGTAGAGCTGAGGGTCACCCTCGTTAGGGACTTAGCGAGAAGTGGCGGCTGAAATGCATAGGACAAGATGAAACGATTTAAAAGCTGTTCTTCAAACCAAAGCAGATACAGAATGGGGATAATAGGATCATGCCGTCTCGTGGTTACGAACCAAAAAGTGGCCAGATGGTCATTTCCAAACACGTTACTACGTTTGGAAAGCATTATTGAGCTGGATATCAGGAACCAAGTTCAATCCTGATGAACTGCACCTCCTCATTAGACAATAGAGAGACGTCTTGGAATGTGTTCCTAGAGGACATATACATGGTATCTACTAATGGAAAACCCAAAATCTCACTGAGGCGGCGAGAGATTGGAGCCAAGGATGGAAGTGGCAGAAAGCAAGAAAGCTCCTGTAAACGGGGAATGAAAACCCCAAGGGGGACCACCGACAATAAACCTCACAAGCGAGGAGCAACCCAAACCCCACAATCGCAACAAGAGAACCACAGACACCCTATCCTCTCTCACCTCACCAGTCCCTCAAGTATCCTCAACCCAGTGACCGTTAGCTGGAAGATGCTATAAGTGTAATGAACTGGGCATATAAAAGCAACTGCCAAAAGAACCCACCGGGTGCACGTCATTACACCACATCACACACAAAGATCCCCAGGCCAGATTGCCTCTCAAATCCCTTGGAGGAAGGGATTTGAGAGTGGCGGCGAAGGTCACCGCGTGGAGAGACACGGGGCACAAGTGTCAGCTATCCACCAATCCTTCGTGGATCCCAAACTCATCAACCCAAAGGCCAAAGTGCCATTTACCCTTCATGTCACAAGCTGTAGACTTACCCACAGCTGAACTGCCTGTCCAGTACAAAGGCTGGTCAGGAATGTGGAATTTTGCAGTCTTGACAATTATTCCATCCCCATGCTATGGGGGAAGACTGGCCAACCAGGTAGACGGGCCAGAGAGGTAGGAATGGTTACACGCAGCAACACAGGGAAGCTTCCTGACCCATTCCTGTCCTGAGCCGTCCACAGGAACCATCTGTGTTACAGAGCCCCAGACAGAGGTAGTGGATCCGGATCCATGCCAACGGCTGAACCAGCCACAGCACTCGTCCCAGACGGGAACTGGAACAGCAACCAGCACCAGCACCAGCAGTTAACACCACATTTCCAACCAACGCCGAGGGGGCCAGCGAGCCTAACTGGCAGAAGCAACAGACAACCATACGAAGAGGCTCAGCCAGAGCCTGAAATACCACCAGGTGACCACGAGAGCGGTTCACGGCAATGGAAACAACCATCACCTACATCACTTCCAGGGGATCAAGCCCAAGTCACAGTCTGAGGAAGAACTGGTATCCCCGCCTCAAGGGAACAGTTCCGACTGAGCAGAAGCAGATGACAGCTTCAGAAAGCTTGGGTGGAGCCGGAGCAACCCACCGCTCTCAGCTCTTCTAACCGATCCCGGTTTGTTATAGACCAAGGCTTTTATACAAAATCTTTTCTGGTGGACCAGAAGAATGGGGGCGCAAAAGGTTGGTGGTTCCAAACTAAGTACGGGGAAGGCTCTAAGCTATAGCCTGATCTCCCAGTGGGCATGCTGGGGTTGAACGAACCAAGACAGGTTGGGAAGTCCTTCCCTGGGAGGAGAGGGCAAGCGAAGTTGCAAGTATGGTCCGGTTTGTGAGGTGTGCCAAGAGTTGGGAAGCCCCAAGATCTGGTCAAGGCTCTCCATGCCATCCAAATTAGGTCCATTTCAACGAGTAGCTGTGGATATTTCTGGGTCTTTCCAAGAAAGACGCCAGGGAAGCACGTACGTACTGACTTTCGTGGATTTGCTACCCATGGCCGAAGCAAGTAGCTCTAGGAACACAGAGTAAAGCTTGTGTTGCAGACCTAACAGACATTTTTCGCAGGAGGTTGGCCTCGAGATCCTTAAGATTCAGGATCTAATTCTTGGAGGCATCATGAAAGACCTGTGGAAACTCATGGGGTGAATACTTGGTTGCCACCCTTACAAACATCAACCAATGGTGGGCGAACGGTTTTAATGAACTTGGGGCCATGATCTCGTAATTCGTGAATGAATAACTCAATGACTGGGGCGTAGTAGTTGCAGCAGTTGCTCTTTGCTTACAGGTGCTGTACACATCCCAGTTTTAGGAGTTTTTCACCAATTTGAACTTGTTATGGCCACGAATTATAGGGGCCGTGACAGTTCGTGAAGCAAACAGGGAGGGGTTTACACCTCAGGGACTAAATTTGGATTTGTAAGCAACCTACAAAACACCCTCCGACACTCTTTAGCCCTTGCTAGAGAAAATCTAAAGGATACTCAGGAAGAGCAAAAGGCCTGGTATGATAAACAGCCTCCCAGTTGCTGTGTAGATGTAGTCTCTTTGTATCCTATAAGAGATCCTTAGAACGCACACTAGGGGGCAGAGGCCTTCTGTGTATGGATTTCCATCTGCAGCAGAACTTATTGTTATACACATTACTGCTTTGCAGTCTGTTACCTTTCATGACTGTCTCTGAGGCAGGGGCGGCTCTAGTTTTTTTGCCACCCAAAGCATGGCAGGCAGGTCCCGGTCCTGCGGATTTGGCAGCATGCCTGCGGGAGGTCCGCCTGTCCCGTGGCTTCAGCATACCCGCCACTGAATTGCCGCTGAATCTGTGGAACTGGTGGACCTCCCGCAGGCAAGCCGCCGAAGGCTGCCTCACTGCCGCCCTCGCAGGGACCAGCAAGATGCCCCCCTCTGCTTGCTGACCCAGGCATGCACTTGGAGTGCTGGTGCCTGGAGCCGCGGCTGCTCTGAGATGTATTTTATTAAACATATGTGAAATTAATTGACTGTTCTCCTTTATGGAGAGTTTATCTGTAAAATGTCTCTTGCAAAATTCCTGGCACCATTTAAAGCTATTGTTTCGAAATTGCATTCCGTTTGCCAAATTCTGATATGCTAGTCAGACAAGTCTAATTCAGCGCTACATCTCTTTTCTAACCTCACTGCTTTTGTCTGGTGCACTAGATCTCACCAAGGTTTCTCAAATAAACCTCATCTGAAGGTTCTCTCTCAGAGGGCTGGTCTACACTACGCTTTTAAACCAATTTTAGCAGCGTTAAACTGTCCACACTACGAGGCCCTTTATATCGATATAAAGGGCTCTTTAAATTGGTTTCTGTACTCCTCCCCAAAGAGAGGAGTAGCGCTAAAATCGATATTACCATATCGGATTAGGGTTAGTGTGGTCGCAAATCGATGGTATTGGCCTCTGGGCGGTATCCCACAGTGCACCACTGTGACCGCTCTGGACAGCAATCTGAACTCAGATGCAGTGGCCAGGTAAACAGGAAAAGCCCCACGAAATTTTGATTTTCATTTCACTGTTTGCCAGGCATGGACCTGTATCACGACAAGGGTGCATATCATCCCAATCCAAAAAGAGCTCCAGCATGGACCGATATGTGGAGATACTGGATTCTGTCGCGTATGGGAAACAAATCTGTTCTATAAAGCCTCGTTACGGACAGAGAGAAATTGCCAAAGTTTTGAAAAAAAATCTACAGGGCTCCACAGTGCTGCGTGACGGCGTTTAACGGGAAGCCGAGAACTCAAATGGATGCTTCATGGAGGGAGGGAAGGGTACGAGGCCTCCAGCTGTATTCCCACAGTCCCCAGCAAGTCTCAAAAAGCTTTGCTTCTTGGCTGCAGCTCCAGTGCCTTTGTAAGAGGTTCACATGATCTTGCAATGGTTCAGGGAATAGACTTGTCAATTTGTAATCCCCTCCTCCCAGTGCACGAAACGGGAAAGAAATCGTTATTCTTGACTTTCCTTCATGTCACCTATGTTCTACTGAATGCTTGCTGGTTAACATGAATGCTTCTCAGCGTGACAAGAGCAGTTATTCATCCTCTCCCCTGCCACCCGGTGACAGTGGTGCAGTAGGACTGGTAGCCTTCCTTGTTTCAACCCGTGAAGTGCTCCTGGCTGGCGTCACGGTGCGATCTGGCTGGGACGCCTTGGGTGAATAAATGGGAGAATGGATTTCTCGGTCATTCCCAGTAGGATAGTTCTCAGACGGCTGCTAACTCTGTCCATGCAGTATATAGCAACTGGGGGCTGAGGTCCTCAGCCCCCCTCCCTTTCCTGGTAACGGAAAAGATTCTGCCTGCTCTGGACGCTAAGTGCAGTGGACATGTCCGGGTCACTTATCTCCCCCACCGCTGAATGTCCTGCCTGGCAGTCAATAGCACCAGGAGAGCTGCCTCCCACCTCAATTATCTCACACAAGTCACGGTTTTATCCTGCATTCTTTATAACTTCCATACAGCAAGATAGGGGACACGCCCGACGTAGCCCATAAGGTGGGGGAAGAGATCAACGGGATTGGGTTTGCAGGGGCACCCGTGATATGGCAATTAGCTCATCATTCTGCGGATCTACATGGCAGCAGTTGTGCTCTACTGATACACTGCTTCTCTAGTACACTGCCATATTCTGGCGGACTACTCTATTTAGAAACGCATAAAGAAGGGATGGACTCGGGGAGTCATATTCCCAGCTTTGCTTTTGTGTCCCGCCCGATCTCAGCCAGGGGACCCCAGATAGACGACAGTACAGAAAGGACAGCATACTACATCTCACATGCTTTACGCCAGCAGCAGAGGTGCAGAAATGACTGATACCGTCACTTTGGCGTTTTCGCATCAAAAGAAATAATGCGCTGGTAGCGCTGGATATCGGCCTTGTCTGCGGCATCCAGTCCACCATACGGTGACTTGTAAAACAACAAAATAATAAAATAAAAGCTGAACGGGCTCCTTGGTTGCCGTGCTATGGCGTCTGCCAGGGCAATCCAGGGAAAAAGGGTGCGAAATGATTGTCTGCCATTGCTTTCCCAGAGGAAAGAATGACTGACGACATTTACCCAGAACCACCCGCAAAAATGATTTTTGCCTCATCAGCCACTCGGCTCTCAACCCAGAATTCTAAGGGGCGGGGGAGACTGCAGGAACTATGGGATAGCTACGGAATAGCTACCCACAGTGCAACGCTCCACAAATCGACTCTAGCCTCGGACCATGGATACACACCGCCGAATTAATGCGCTTAGTGTGGCCGTGTGCACTCAACTTTATACAATCTGTTTTATAAAACTGGTTTATGTAAAATCGGAATAATCCCGTATTGTAGACGTACCCAGATATACCAATAAGCATTAGAAGTGTGTTTATAGTAGCATCCAATTTTTCTGTGTCTCACCTCTTTAAAGCAGCAGGTTCAAATGACGTGTCCTGTCCACATTAGGGCTCCCCTCATTGACCCAGTTCAGCAAGGTCCTTAAGCATGTGCATAACTTTAATCATAAGAGTTGCCCTATTTACTTTAATGGTTGAAGTTATGCATGTGCTAGAGTATCTTACTGAATTGGGCCCTTTGGTACCACTGGTGGTGGAGCTGAACTGATGGTAAGAATGGTAGGAAATCTGAGCTATCAAGTTTTGTTTTTGTGGGGGATATTTTGACTTTTATAAAATAAATAATCTGGCCTTTGATTTTAATATTTGCTTCCCCTCTCTGACGTTCACCTACTTCACGTTAATCAGTGGAATTCCTTTGGATTAAATGTCATACTATTTCTTAGACTGTCTAAACACACAAGTTGCACTAGTGTAACTAGATTGCTTTTTAAGCCAATTAATGAAGCTGGTGCAAACCCTGAGTTGCTGCTATTTTTATTTCACAGTGGCTTATTTTGCTTAAGTTTAAAACTGTTCCTAGTCAATGTAAACTAAACCAGCTATGCCTAATTTAAACTGAAATAGGAGTGACTAAAGAGGTGCTTGTACTGATTTAACTAAATCAGTTTTGACTCATGCTGTTAGTTTCTCTTACTGTACCTTGAAACTGTAGGAGAAATAGAACCAAGAACATGTCTTTATAAAACAGAGGTTGAATGGATGCTTTAAGTGCAGAAGTCAGTGCAACTTAACAGTTGCTACCACAATATAAACTTAAAACAGAAACTGGAAGCTCTTCTAGCATTTTCACCATAAGAAACTTTACTTATTGTTTTCCCATGTGATGGACATGATCACTTCAAGGAGGGCAAACTAGCTAATTAATCTTAACATCTGTGGTTGTCCTGGGTACTTGGAAGTCTAACACTTTACTAATGAGTTACACACCTCCTTTCATGGTCACCATTTATAATTTTTCATAAGTGCAGTAAGGCTGGATTATTTCCATTCCCAAAAAGCTGGGCTATATTTCACCTAAATCACCTTAGTATTGATGTGTTGTCACAATGATATGACTGCAGCATTCATACTCACGCTGATTTGTAATAATTTGCACTTCTATAGGGATTAAACTGTACACACATTCAGGCTGAAATTCACCCCGTGCAGAGTGCCAGCCCAAGTCCTATGCACCACTTAAGCATCTGAAATCGAGATAAAGAGGGACTTAATTAGTGCATAGGTCTTGGGCTGGCCCTCTGCCTCGGGATGAATTTCAGCCTAACAGTTCAGCCTCAGGCCACTCTTGTGTGGCAAGGTTATATTAAAATAACTTCTTCCAGTGCTGGTGTAGAACACAGTAGCTGTTTAACAACTCACAGCAACACTACCCAGCTGTTAAGGCCGGGGAATGAAGAAGAGTACCATGCTGAACTGAAGCTGCTAGGGGCATTTAGGGAGGCAGTATGTAAAGTTAGTGACCTGGAATAGGACTAAGTGAGGATATGAATGAATATTGCAAATGAGTAAACCACAAACATTCACTTGAATACAACCTGCAAGTCTGCATCCAAAGTATTTGTTGAACCTTCGTATTTGCTTTTCCCCCACATCCGATGCGCAAAGTGTTTGCACAAAGTCTGAGAGAATGTTGGGTCCTGAGACAACAAATACACTAGAAAAGACAATGTACTGCAAGCAAGCAGGGTGCTCACATCAACATCTGCCTCTGTACTCACTACTGCAGTCAGAATCTCTTTACATGAGGGTGGCCTTCTTCATAGCAAAGGTGGGATAATCTGGTGGCTGAGCAGATAACTCATCTGACTCCTGTCCAGTCAGAAGCTCTTTTAAGACTGTCTTTAATATGTTTGTTCAATGCCTAGCATGATGGAGCCTTGGCCTCCAGGCACAGTCGCAGTGCAAATAGTAGTAATTGCCTTCAGTAAATAAGGATGGAGACAGGAGATGAGGTCTAGACAATGCAAATATAATGAAGTCTTTTGCCCCATAATGGGCTGGTGGGAAATGTTAGAAAAGCAGCAATGAGGGAGCGAACAAAGAGGCAATACTAATATGCAAGTGAGAAAAGGGTTGGGCTGGTTGTGGGACAGTTGGAGACATTCCGAAGTTACAAACAGATTCCAAGCTGAATGTCAAAAAAGCAGGTTTATATCTTCACTATGTTCAGAAAAAGACAACAAATGTTGGTGACTGAGCTTCGGACTCTATTCCCAGCTCTGGGTCTGACTCGCTGGCTTCCTGTGGACCCTGGGCAAGTCACATAGGCCAACATTTCACAAATGGCCACTCATTTTGGGTGCCCAACTTGAGACACCTTGACCCTAATTTTCATATGTGCTAAGCTGGCACAACTCTGCATGAAGTCAATGGAAGCTTTGGGGGCTGAGCACTTCTGAAAATCTGGTATCACAAGCTGGGCACCCAAAAACAGAGGCACCAAAAAGCAGTGTCCAGCTCTGAAACTGTTGGCCTTAATCTCTCCTTGCCTCCATTTTCCCAACTGTAAAATGGATGTGATGATACAAAGGGCAAATCTACACTTCACGCGCTGCGTCGGCATAGCTGCATTCATGCAGCTACTCTGCTGTAGCACTTAAGGGAAGATGTTTCTATGCCAGTGGGAAAGAGCTCCTGTGTTGGCAGGTAATCCACCTCCCCGAGAGGCAGTAGCTGTGTCAACGGAAGCAGTTCTACCATCGACATAGCACTGTCTATATGGGGGTTAGGTCAGTATAACTGTGGTGCTCAGGGGTATAGATTTTTCATATCCTGAAAGGCGTAGTAATGCCGATATAGGTCTGTAGTGTAGACTTGGCATCACTGTCCTTTGTAAAGTGCCTTGAGATCCATGGATGAAAAGTGGTATTGAAGTGCTAAGTGACTATTATCCTTAATGAAGATGAATGATCACCACTTCTCCAAGCTAACTGCCAGCCGTTAAATACCTTCTCACTCCACCTCTACTTTCCTTCCAAAATTCCTTCTGTAGTCTAGTGCAGAGCTGTTTAATCTCATGTTTGTTTATTTCAGGCCTCTTGCTGAGGGCTCCCTAACTGTCTCTGATTCATTTCATGGTTTCATCCAAAGCAACCATCTCAAATGTCAGTTAAATGATTTCCCCTGTTAAAATATTTTCATGGCTCAGAAGCACAGCATGAAAATATTTTTATAAGGTCAAATCCTGCCATCCTGACTCAGGTAAAACTCCTGGTGAACTCCGAACTGAGTCAGGGTTGCAAGATTTGGCCTGTAGTCAAAACAACCAGTTCTACAGTGAATATAGCCTGTAGTCAAAACAGCCAGCCTCTACAGTGGAGATATTCAGCAGTTATGAATGATGGGGTGTGAAATCCTTGTAGACTAAGGTCATGTCTACACATACAGCGCTGTAGTGGCGCTGCTACAGCGTGTCTGGTGCTCTGTGCTCTCATGTTGGCATAACAAAATCACCAACGTGAGCGGCAGAAGCTATGTTGGCGGGAGAAGCTCTCCTGCTGATGTAGCGCTGTCTACACTGGCCCTTCTGTTGGTGTAACTTACGTCACTCGGCCGGGGGTGGGGGATTCACACCCCTGAGCAATGTAAGTTCTGCCGACATAAGCTGTAGTATAGACATAGCCTAAGTGTTGAAGTTTCTCCCACTGGAATGGTTATGTCCCTGTATTTTCAATAGGTCTGAGTTTAACTTCTAACTTCAATGTCGAGCTAATCTAGCTATTCTGATTATCCCCATTCCTTGAATGGATACCCCTACATAGCAAAGGTCCAGTCAAGCCTACTCCTCTGAGGACATGGAGAGCCCTTAACCACCAGACCCACTGCAGGAAGGAAGTAGGAGGATTCAGAAGAATTGAGGAAGGCTGGCTTTTTGTGGATAAGGTACTGAATAAGAGCCTAGGTGATTATTTCCAAGCTCTGTCACAGACTGCCTGTGTGATCTAATAAGATGGGGATAAAAATTCTTCCTTTGCTGTCTGGTCTATTTAAACTGTAAGGTCTTTGGGGGAGGGACTGGCTCTTACTAAACATGTGAGTGCATAGTGCCTAGCTCAAAGGGATCCTGATCCCTCACCTAGCCTCTAGGTGCTATTGTAATACAAATAGCAATCATACATGAAGTTTGCTCTGCAGAAGAACCCTGCATCCCAGTAGAAAGGGATTGTTTGGGGGAGAGTGAGGACAGGGCCAGTGCATCTGTTACCTGGGGTTCTTCCAACCCAAAGCTTTTGGTAACTCTGTGTGGGGTGGTGTCAGGAAATAAATCAGGGGAGACATGGCTGTTCCGACTGATAGATGGCTGACACAAATAGGACAACACAAGAGTGCTTTCACTTAAAGCTAAACTTTACTTAGTCTCAAGCATTTACACACGTCCACAACAGGTTAGTAAAACACCCCCAACCCTTGATAATTACCGAAGCTGAGTGTGACGGCTCTCAAGTGGCAAAGCAGTAGCTGGTGGGGAACACAAGATGCATCCAGAGAGAGAGTCCCTGAAGAGCTCCTTCTGAGAAGTCCCTCCACTCAAACTTTTCCCCCTTATTTATACAAGAGTAATACAATGACATATCCCTTAAAGAAAACTTGCTAAGAAAGCAATTTTTGAAGGTCAAGCAAGAGGTTTCCTTATGATCGTCAGTTAACCAGATATGTTTGTTTTTTTTCAGTGTGTCCATGCCTTGGGACCCTGACAGACACATTCCTAAGGGTACATTATAGACACGCTTCCTGTTTATCTAAAATATATATATCGGCAATTTCAACATTCTTAGCAGGAAGGATGTGGGGTCAAGCTGCCCGGTCTGAGGCACCTAAAACCCCCTCCACTCCTGCTTTGGTTATGCTAAGGCTGCTGCATGACCAATTTATGGCCTGATGACTTGATTACTTTTAGCAATGAGCAATAGCGGTTTCAGGCACTGTACTGGTTTGTCAAAATCTCCCCGTACACATCCACTATTAGACTGGTTGTTTTCCTCCTCGTGGAAGAGAAACGCACTGGCTGCAGGTAATGGAGCTCTGACGCTGAAGAAGTGGCTGCAGAGCAGGCTTCAGGGAAAGATTCCTTCCCCCCCAAAATGTGTCCCACAGAGAGCCCCCATACTCATCCTAGCCACTTAAGCTGCCTGTGGACCAAGGATTTGACTCACAATAGCTGAATGGGGTTTGCTATAACACAGACTAATGGACAAGAAAAGTACTGTCATGGTATTTTGAAGGAAGGTTAATGCCCTTATTTTGTTCTGATGTCTAAACGGTTTACCAGATGTGTAACACAGACAGACCAGCTCAGATCATGGCAATAGGGCAATTCACTTATGTATGAATACCAAAGAAGGGTTGAGTGTATCAATATGTATTCAGACCAATTCACTTGTGCTGATAGAAATCAAAAGAGAGGTTGATGTATTGTTTTCATTTGTCTGTATCCTGTACTTAATTAGTCTTAGACTGAAATGTGTGTTAGTGTTTAAATGTGAATTGACGATGTGTAAAGCTGCATGAAAACTAATGAAGAATTGTTTCTGGCTAATGTGTTTACATTATGTATAGCCATTGGAGACTGGAGCCTTGGAAATGTAAATGAAGAAACATGATCTTTGTGTGCTCAACAACGATAAATCTATAGATCTGTGCTGTGATGGAAACGTTTGCCAGACTGTTTTCAGCTATAAGAAGGAAGTGATTCCGCAGCTCTGATCTATTTGGATGCTGTCAGTGAACGTTCCAGATACAAGACAGAGGTCCCACGAGCCATTTTGGGCAACCCTGAGAGACTTATAGGAAACTAGTGGATATCACATCACTGCTATCATTTGAACTTACAAAGTCTGACTCACCTGTTATGTATTTCACCTGCTTTAACCTCTCAATAACCCCCATTTCTTTTTCTTCACTAATGAACCTTGAGTTAGTTTACTAAAGGATGGATTGGCTATCAGTGTTGTTTTTGGTGTGAGATCCAGAGCATCCATTGACTTGGGGTAAGTGATTGGCCCTTTGGGGCTGGGAGTAACCTAATGTGTGGCGATTTTTGGTTTTAATAACCTTTCATTACAGAAGTCCAGCTTGTCGGAGTGGCAAAGGTGCATTGGAGAGCCTAAGGGGACTGTGAGTGGCTCCATGGTGAGACTAATATAGTAATCCAGGAGTGCACATTTGTTACTGGCTTGATGGAATCTAATTATAGACTATACCATCAGTTTGGGGGGCATCTGCCCTGTTTTCTGACAGTCTGACCTTAATATTGGCACACTGAGTTGTGAGCCACATCAGACACCATGACATTTGTAAATTGCGCTTCCTTGTCTACACTGAGTGATGGTGGCACTTATGCTGTGGGATGATCTATGTGGTCCTAGACAGCAAAACTGCTACATCACAGTGACAATACCTTGAGTGAGGTAAATTCCTCAGCACTGTCATTAAGGCCTTTGCTGCTTTCTTTTGTCTTACCATTTTCTTCCCCTAGGTAGTTTCTCTCTCACATTCCAGGGTAAATTTATTTGACTTCACATTCTGAAACTACATCACAGAGATGTGGCCGCTAACATACGCACATGCAAAGAAGGATGTTCTGAGCTAGAAAAATCCTGGAATTAAACCAATATGGTTCTGTATAAATTATTGCAAAAACCTATGGAATTTTAAAGAAAATTATGGGGTTGAGCCTGCAAGATGTTGAGCATTCTGATCCTGATCCAGCAACTTGTGCATGTGCTTACTTTTAATCACACAGTAATTCCACTGAAACCCATAGGGCTGGCCATGTGCTTAAAGTTAAGCACGTGTAAGTGCTTTGCTGGAACAAAGTCAGAGTGCTGACGCAGGCTCCCGGGGCTCAGGTTGCAGGTTATTAAATTGCAGTGTAGTCATTCGGGTTTGCTCCCGCCCGAGCCGGAATGTCTACACTGCAATTTTATAACCCTGCAGCCTGAGCCCCACGAACTCAAGTCAGCTGACCCAGGCCAGCCCCTGCGATGCTGCGGGGCTTTTGCTGTAGTGTAGGCACACCCTAAAGGTCCCCTGCTCAGATCAGAGTGTAAGGCTGTGGCTGGGGCCAGAGTTTGTTTTGCTTTTTAAAAAAATGGATGACAAATTTTAAAATCTCTTTCACACTTCATCAGCTCTGTTTACTTTTTGTTTTGGTCTTTTTTTCACTCTTCCCCTTAGGCAGGGAAAATGGGCTGGCCAGTCCCATTTTCTGTTAAGTCAGTTTCACTTTGGGACTTTCCTGCCCAGTGGATTTTTCACACCCCGGAGAGATGTAGGTATGCTGATTGTAAGTTTTCAGTGTAGACCTGCCATCATTCTGTGTGTAACTTTGGGCAAGGTACTTCAACTCTCTTTGCCTTAAGTGTCCTTATATGTATAATGAGACTAATAGACTCACCATTGTAAAATGCTTTGAGTTTCTTGGATGAAATATGCCAGTAACTGTAAGTTCCGAGTATTATTAGTAACCCATTCATCTTGTTGCCGACACAGCTGTCCCTTAGCAGGGAAGGCTGTCTGTGATCGTTACCTGAACTGTGAAATGGAAAAACTGTCTAACCAATGGAAACTAATTTGAATCGGACAGACTACCTAGTGGCTTGTATGTAAATCCTCACTCTGCTTTTTGAATAGCACAGATGAAAAAAGGAAAGTGTGGAAAAAAATGCTTCCTGCCTAGTATTGGCAAACAGTGTGAGAGTTGAGTCTGAATTTAATTCTGAGATCAGTCACAAAGAAAGATTTTGCAACAGTGTTTAACCCAGAGGTGGCTGCATTTCAGCGATCGGGGAAGTGATCCCTATACAATCTATAGGACCTGATCCAAAGCCCATTGCAATCCATGGGAGTCCTTCCTTGGACTTAAATGGGCTGTGGATGAGGCCCAGGATTTGTTTAATCTGACATTTGTGAAGCACTTTGGGATCCACAGTTTCGATATAAATGCCACATAGCTGGCCAAAGTCATCTGTGCTATGGCATTATTCATTTCAGTGGAATTATACCAGGGACTGATTTGAGACATTAATTTCAAATTGTTTTGTTTATGTCAAGGGCCATAAAAATGAATTAGAGGTCTGGCACACTCATTTCATACACCACCATAACTCAGGTCAGTGTGTTGCTCAATACTGGTGCCTCACTGAAGAGTGGTATTTGCACTTTGCTCTCCTCAGACATCAGACAAATACTGTACTGTGGGATTTCTTTGCTGACCATACAGTTACTACACGGAAAAGAAAATCAACCAAGGTGAGTGCGTCTAGCATTCAACAACAGCTCTGATTTAATGGACAGGATAAAAGATCTCTGGCTGATGAGGAGAATGGCATTTGTTTAAATTTTAGGGACTAGATCTTCTGGGTTCCTTCTAGTGGAATAGATTTTTCCTGTTGACCCCAGTATGAAATGGATTCACTAGATCTGTATGGGGCTACTACAGCCTCATCCCAATTGTTGTAATAGCTTAATTACACTTACTCATTGAAAAAGTTTCAATAACTGTTAATGTTTAAAAAAACAATGAGGAGTCCGGTGGAACCTTAAGACTAACGGATTAATTTGGGCATAAGCTTTTGTGGGTAAAAAACCCACTTCTTTTTTACCCATGAAAGCTTATGCCCAAATAAATCTGTTAGTCTTTCAGGTGCCACAGGGTTCCTTGTTGTTTTTGTGGATATAGACTAACACAGCTACCCCCTAAGACTTGTTAATGTTTAAACTTATTAGGGTAAAATATTTTACTGTAATCCCATCCCTCTGTAACCCTTTGGAAAAGTGAGTACCGTGATAGCTAACCTATTTTGGTTTGCATGTAACCAAGTGACGTTTTATCCCGAAAGATCTTGTTAGGTTTATTTTGTTGGTATTTTGTACCTAAATTTAAAGTGTTTGAAAGTAAGTTAGAAAAAATAAAACCAGATGAATTTTTCCAAAATTATCCCATCAGACTTCTTAAAAAATATCAGAGGCACTATTCCTCATTGAAGAATAAACCAGAGGGAGGGTTTCTAGCTCATCCACTGTTGAGACAGGGTTTGGGGAAAAAAATTAAGAAACTCACAAAGTGCTAATCTCATCCTACCTTTTCCAAGATACCCTTTCTGACAAATGCCTGGGCTGACTGCCCCCTGCTTTGAAAAAAGGCCTTTCTGTCATGAGATCAGGGATGAAAAATTTGGCTTAGTTTTGGTGAAGTTAGCATAGGGGTTAAACATCAGGTTTAAAATGGAAAGCTAGTTGTACCACTGACCCTAGACATCTCCCATCTTGTGATATCAGGAGAGACCCAGCTTGTATTCAATTGCCAGGCAAATGCAGCCAACAAATGTTTATCTGTTAGTGTCTCTTCCCTATCATGAGTACAAAGGGCATCATAACTGTCTTCCTAACATGGCTAAAATGTGATCCACTGAAACACAGTCCTGTTTCCATATAGATGGAAGTGCTGCCTTGAAAATAATCAATCTTCATTGATCTTTTATTCTTTTTGGCTTCTAAATAGTAAATAATCTTTAGCCGCAACTCCAGTCCACTGCACGAGCAACAGTTTCTGGGACAGATTCTGATGTCATTGATGCTGCTCTCAGAGCAGAAGAATTCCATTGTCTCCAAATTTTCCATGACGTAGCTGAAGTTCTGGTCTCTCTGTGTGATACAGTGGGAAACTTGTGTGCACCATTTGCTCATTTGGAGGGAGACTCCCCCATTTGCAATAAACATTAAGGCTGTTTTTAAAGCCTGAGGAAGGCTTCTGAAGTGTTTGTATCAATGAGACACTTCAAGCCTCAGTCATTATTTTTATTTACAACTCCCATCATTTTAGATTCTCATAGATAGAGAGCTCTGCAAATACATGCCTCTAGTGAGAATGCAAAGTTAGTGCTTGTTTCCAATTGTTATTGTGCCTTAAAGAAACTTCTGGGTACCATAAGCCAGGATAACATGGTGTGGAAAAAGCACCCTTACCCTGGTTACTTTTATAATTGTCCCAGGCCATTACTATTATTGAGGATGGATGAGCCTTTTAATGGTTGGTTGCTTTCAAAGGGCACCATTTCTAACCTGCACGCATCCCATTTTTTGACTTAAACTTAGGTTCTGAACCCTGTGGTTCTTAAAGTTCCCCCAGCACGGTCTTCTTTTTTGGGTCATTAACTTCTTGGTGGCAAATAGGTCAACAGCTCTAATGTTAGCACCAATGTGTGTTTTTTTTTCTTTGCCAGGAATGTGGAGTTTCCAAATGTAGCTGCGGCAGCACTTTGAAGTGTGAGTGTGGTCGCAGTGCCAGCGCTGCACTTACTCCACCTCCTCATGGGGATTAGCTTGCAGCGCTGGGAGCGCTGCAACACTGTTTACACTGGCGCTTTACAGCGCTGTATCTTGCAGCGTTGAGGGGGGTGTTTTTTTCACACCCCTGAAGGTATGGCTACACTTGCAGCTGTACAGCACTGGGAGTTACAGCTGTCTTCGTACAGCTGTGTAATGAAAGCGCTGCAGTGTGGCCACACTGACAGCTACCAGCGCTGCATTGTGGCCACATTTGCAGTGCTGTTGGGAGTGGCTGAACAGGCATTTTGGGATACCTCCGAATACCTCTGGAGGCCAGTTACAGTGCTTTTGGTGGCCACACTGGCGGACCAGCGCTGCATCACCAGCGCTGCAATTGTTATACCCCAGGCAGAGCAGGAGTACAGCCAGCGCTGCAGCCAGGGAGATGCAGCGCTGTATGTGCCTTGCAAGTGTGGACGGTGAGTAAGTTGCAGCGCTGTAAACCCACCACCAGTGCTGCAACTCTCCAGTGTAGTCAAGCCCTGAGCGAGAAAGTTGCAGAGCTGTAAAGTGCCAGTGTAGCCAAGGCCCTGGGTCCTAAAATTCCTGCCTTGATTCCTGCCAATGAAGATTTAATTTTTCCAAAAAGAAAACTAATATGGAAGCGGTGGGCATTGCATCTTTGTTTGAAGAGTCAGCCTGGCCAGAGGCCAGCAAGGCCTTCAATACCCTTGTTCAGCTAAAATAAAGTATTTTAAACATAGCTGCAAACTAATCATGTACCACAAATTAACTTGGGACATGGAAGAGCATGTACTCAGCTAGTGGGAGGACTAACTGCACTTGCAAAGGGATAGGAGGGAAGAGTGAAATTCCTTCTGTTAGGATAGCCAGCCATCCCTCTACATCCTTGTTGGTTTAACTTTGAGAGCTTGGGGCCTGATTCTCCTCTTATTTGCCTCCATTTCCCCCTAGTATAATTCCTTTGATTGCAGGGTTGTTACTTCTGATTTACACCACTGGTGAATCGGGTTGTCAGGATAATTCTCAGAACCAAAGCAACACTTTGAGAACAAGGAGATGAGCGTGATGACACAGGAGCAAAGTAAAACCCGTTACAAAGAAGGGGCTTCAGTGAGAGATCAGAAGCAGGGAGCTGACGCCCTCTGGAGCCATTTCACAGCCCCATTGACATCATCTTCATGAATCATGTGTTTTCCTGGGCCAGATCTCCCCCATCATTCCAGAGGATCCCAAAGCCCTTTACAAACCCTATGTATGGTGACCACTTCTCATCCTTTGGTGAATGCAACAGCAACACTCAACTACCTCAAGGCCCTTTTAGGTCAGGGAGTGTGAAGAATAATGTGTTGTTTTGAAACCCCAGTGATGATGTCATTAGGCAAATGTAAATGTCTCAGCTGGGATTAGGTGAGGATGCTAAAGTCAATCCCTTATTCGTGGGGAAAGTGCTGGTGGTCTTAAATGGGCAAGACTTTCACGAAATGCAGGTCCCATTAACTCCCCTTTACTTCAGTGGGACTAGAAGTTCACACCTTTTTTAAGTCCCATCCAACAGTCAGCAGGCCTGATTCTCCTCTCACTTATACCTTCAGTACAGCTACTTCTGCTTCACAATGGTATGAGTGAGAGGGGAATGAGGCTCTGCACCTCCAACAAGACAATTCTCACTACTAGCACCATCCACTGATTTCTCACTGGTTCACAGAGAAAGTGCCACCCCATCAGTCACCAGTGCAGCCGCCTGGGTTTTATATACAGTCTGCTATGCTCTTTTGACAGATCTCCTTTCCAAACAACACAAATGGTGGGTGATTCCCTGGTGATGATCCCCGATTATGACTCCAATGCCACCTTTTTTACTAGTTACTGAAAGTCTTTGTTCAGCACCATCCACCCCATTTGCAACATGTATCAAGAGCTGTACAGTAAACTTTGTCCTAATGACAGATGGGGCGGGGGGAAATAATTAGTTATTCCAACATTTTGTTCTTTTTGGGAAATGTCAAATACATAAAACAGAAGGAACCAAGGTTTCTTCATAAAGTGCACTCACCGTCCACTCCAAGAATTACTCCGCAGAGGGATACAGAAATTTGGGTGCATGGCTGGGGATTGGATCCCAGTTCCAATTCAATATGTCTGCCAACAACCCCCCTCCCAAAAGACTGGTGTCTCAGGACATTGATGGTCTAAACTATCAAAATGGACTTTTTCTGAGGCATTTCTGTGGCTCCTTTTAGCTAAGTCTCTCCCTCTGCTTGAGGTTTGGATGGGGAAGGGTCAGTGTTGGCTGGTATATGTTGTTCTGTCCTCACCCTTGGCTTGTACAGGACCAAGCTGCCCTCAGGCTCACTAGTGATCTGTGCATAATCTCTCCTTTCTTGCTTTCAGTAAGCAGATCCAACATTTTCCTGGAGCTGCACAATCCGGGTAGTGTGGGAGGTGTTATTAATGAAAGGAGAAAATGTCATGAAATTGGCAAACCCAAATCCTTTCTCAAATGAAACTCTTGTGTAGTTAATCTGTGGTGTTCTGTCCAGCTCTCCCTCTCCTGCTTCTGAGGAGCCTGATCTTAAGAAGAGAGCCTCATTCGGCTGTGGGTGGAGATTAAAGGACCAAAATTTAAAACTGGTTTTAGGTTCTATGGTGCAAGTCTCAGCATTTGCAAATCAATCCCTCTGCCACCTCTTGGAGGCACCTGTAGACTGGGGATAGAAATGGCAGCATTTGTGCCAGTTGTAATAGTGGAGCAATCAGCTGGCAAAAGGGCCTTTTGGGACCAAAGGATTCTGTCCCACCTTGGCAATGAGAGTGGGGGCAGCGTAGCCCCTACCGCTCACCCAGTCTCCCCCTCCACAAGCACTATATATGGGCTCCATCCAGTCTATCTTTCCCCCTCACCAGACAGCCCCACATTTCCTGCATGCAAGATTGTGGGGATCTGGATCCATGGAAGCACAATCAGAAGGGGCGCAAAGAGCTTATTTGCATGAACTTGCCACCTTGGAGTGGCTGAACACCTGCTTCACATCCTTCACTACACCACCTTGAGTGTCTTCTGAGTTAGCAGTAGAGATTCCCCTACATGACAATAAAGGAGAGCCAGCTGACTGGCCTCAGGATTTCGCCCAATACTAGTGCAGCAGCATATAGACTCCTGTGGGCCAACTTCTCCCCGTCTCACTATCACAACTCCCGTGGAGATTAACGGGAATCACACTGCCGTGGTCGAGGAGAATCTGGTCCAGATGAAGGGGTGTGTCAGGAAGAGAGCATGGGATAAAGGCAGAGCAAAGAGTGAAGAAAGCACAAGAATTCTGCTGTGGGATCAGGATAGGGTTACCAATAGCAACTGTGAAAAAACGGTACAGTGGGTGGGGAGTAATAGGTGCCTATATAAGAAAAAGTCCCAAAAAATGGGACTGTCCCTTTAAAAATGGGACATCTGGTCACCCTAGATCAGGAGCCAAACTTCTCCTCCCCCTATCCAGGTTTTTGTATTGATCTCTAAAGGCAAACCCCTCTCCAATACCCCCTGGAGTTCTCCAAGAAGTGCCAGAGAAGTAATTCTCATCCTTCAGGTTTAGTGTTCCAGAGCCCATGAGGTCTAATCTGACCAACTGCTTCGGGTCTGATTCAACAGGATGTGGAAATGGGTGGCTAATGTTTACTCCTGGGCCACAGCTTCACCTTCGTTGGTTGTAATTACTCTCTAGACATTTCAGTTCAAGCTGCTTATTATGGTCTTCACAGAACATAAAAACTTCTTTGCATTTTTAAAAGGAAAAATAAATAATCATGCAGCATTTGCTGAAACATGGAAGCAAAACTGCACCATGGGCCAGATTCATCCCTGGTGAAAAGCCATTGACTTCAGTGAGAATTGTGGGTGTGCCACATCTCTGAAAATTTGGCTACTTATTTAGGCACCTAAATCTGGATTTAGGTGCCTACCTTTAGGGAGCTTATTATAAGCATAAGTCCCAATTCTGAACCTTAGCGTCCAAAATGTGCGTGCCTGCATGAAACCTCCAAGCTTAATTACCAGCTTAGATCTGATAGTGCTGCCACCAGCCAGATTCCAGTGTCTGGCACACTCTGGTCTCCCCAAAACCTTTTGGGGACAGAATCAGATCCTGAGTCTACAATAAAGGAAATAACCCCTCCTTGTCTCCTCTTAATTTCCTCCAGGCTTTCTCCCTGGATGGCCCTGGAGTCACTGTTTCAAGTCCTGAAATGCAACACAGAGAGATCAAGTTTCTTTCACCTCAGAGTCCCTGCAAGGTAAGCTTTGCAATCTGACCAAAAGATATTTCCCTTCCCCTGTTTCCTTCTCCCCACCAATTCCTGGTGAGTTAACTAGAAAAAATCCAACAGTCTTAAAAGAAAAGAAAAAGACATAAAAATTCTCTGTATCAATGTTGACAATATACAGGATATTGGCTTAAAGAAAAAGAATAACAGCGCTATCCAAAAAGAAATACAATTTAAAACACTTCCAGAACTACACACATGTAATACAAAAACAAAATAAAACCTATGTTTCTACCTTTAGTCTTACACTTGGAAACAGAAGATTAGAAAATCTGAGAGTAAAGGATCCTTCTCAGAGCCGAGGAGCACTAGCAGCAGAACACAGACAAGACACACACCAAAAAATTCTCCCCGAGCTCTGAAAAATCCGGTTTCCTGATTGGTCCTCTGGTCAGGTGTGTGGTTCCCTTTGTTAACCCTTTACAGGTAAAAGAAACATTAACCCTTAGCTATCTGTTTATGACAGAGCTCGATTTGAAAATGTTGGCCTAAATGATTTGCCTAAAGGCACAGAGTTAGTCAGCGATTGAGCTGGGAATAGCCCCTTTAACTCCCAGTCCCATACTAAATGCTACACCAAGCCCTCCACCTTTTCAGAATGAGCCAAATCTTGTGAATCTGCAGTATTGGGTTGGAAATCTTGTGAGAGGAAGCACCCTTTCAAGATTGCCAGCCCTTCCAGTTCTAGAGGAGGATGGAAACGTGCAGGTGTGTGCACCTGAGTGTGTGTGTGCATGCACGCATAGGTTCCCACTCTAACACACCCCCAGGTAGTGGAGCAAGGGTAGAACACATGAATGTGTTCATACTGTGATGATGTGTTTACTCGGACTAGGAGCGTATGCATGTGTGCATGTCTGTGTGAATGTACACGCTGAGTGACTGTTTGCTCAGGGTCAGAGCTTGCGTGCACTCCCATTCCATATTTGACTGTCCGTGTACATGTGCATAAGGGTGTGTGGCTGTGTAAGGCAGTCACGGTTCTCTTCCCGTCTGTCAGGGAGTGAGACCACACCCTCTTGCTGCAATGCTCCTAGAGAAGGGGTAGGCAACCTATGGCACGCATGCCAAAGGTGGCACGCGAGCTGATTTTCAGTGGCACTCACACTGCCCGGGGTCTGGCCACTGGTCCGTGGGGCTCTACATTTTAATTTAATTTTAAAATAAGCTTCTTAAACTTTTTAAAACTCTTATTTACTTTACATACAACAATAGTTTAGTTATATATTATAGACGTATAGAAAGAGACCTTCTAAAAATGTTAAAATGTATTATTGGCATGTGAAGCCTTAAATCTGAGTGAACAAATGAAGACTCGGCACACCACTACTGAAAGGTTGCTGACCCCTGTCCTAGAGTGACTCTGTTCAGGGGGGAATTAGTCGACTGTTGATAGGCCCAAACCAGGCTGGGCAGCAATTGGGTCTGTGAGACCCTGGCCCTCAGCCAGAGCTGGGCAGCACACAGTTAATGGTTCTGGCCCGTGGTCAGGCAGGATAGCAGTAAGTCTATAGGCCTGGAGCCCTCAATCAGGACGGGACCATAATCAGTTAAGGGCTCTGGCCTGCAGCCAGGCAGAGCAACATAGCAGTTATGGGAGATTAGCTCTCTGGTGGGAGATGGGAAGAGCCAGAAAAACCATCTGGCGTCCTATCTCAGGTGGGTGTCAGACCAATGCAGGCCTCCTGGCCTAAAGGTGGGGCAGCAGGGGAAGGGGGATGTAGGCCCACCTGCTCCACTGCATCCCAGCCCAAGGCCCTAAGGGTGGTGGAGTGATCCGCCACTGGGTCAGTGGGGAAATCTGGGCACAACACACTGGCTGGCCTGCAATCAGTAACATGGCTGAACCCTATTTGGCTTCCATGGGCTCCTTCCTACACTCCCAGTCAGGGGATATCTGGGTTCCAGAGTGTTGTCGGTCTCGCTTGGGTAAACAGCTAGTGGCAGCCCCAACAGCACCTCGGTGTCCCCAGTGTCTGGCAGCTCCGGCAGTCCCTCTGGGTCTCTGGCACTGTAGCAGCCTCCATAAGGTCCGGGCTCCAGCAGCAGGAGAGACATGTCCTGCTCCTCTGACAGCTCTGCCCCAACTGAGCTGGAGGGCCTGCCTTTTATATTTCCAGTTGCTGCCCCTCTCCTCTGCTTCTGGTGGGGTGGCCGTGGTTCTGCCCGCCAAGGGATGGTTGTGGTTCTCTCTCCGTCCGTCAGGGAGGGAGACCATGCCCCCTCGCTACAGGGTGTATGTGTTAATTCCACAGAGGTTTTGGTTATTTCCATCTCTGGTTTTTCAGGGAAAAGCAGTGGCTTTCCCTGCTTGAACTAGAATATGGATTTCATTCGAGCTGGGGAAAATGTTCTTGCTTGGGCCAATTGCTTTTACGTTTAAGGACTGGTGGTTTTCAGTGAGTGCTGTAGTCCAAGCTGTCTTTCAGGGTCAGAGGTCTATTGGCCTTTGCAATTTGTTGCTTGTCAATGAGAAGTACTGTACACAGAAAAGAGTACACTGTTGTCCAGCAGCCTCATTTAAGGATATTTTCATCGCTCGATTACGTTAGTTTTCAAAATTATTAATAATCTCCCATGAGCTGCCAGTTTATTAAAATCTGCTGTGCTGAGTCAAATCTGGACATTTTTCCTTTCACAGACCTAAGAGAGTGTGAGGATAATCTGTTCTTTTTGGGGTGTGTGCTTTATTACAAATATTTCGGTAAATCCTTAAAATGTATTATGCCACAGGCCCTCAGATGTATGTAACAATAGATTCCCGCATGGATTCTTGCTGCTTTATTTTTAATTAAATGCATTAAATGTCCATCTCCCACTGTGGAATCTAAAATTATAAACCAAATCTTCCTAAATTCCTCCCCCTCCCCGTTTTTCTTTCTCTCCAAAAGCAGAGGCCACTCATTACAGAGAATGGAAACTTTGACAACATTTTCTGTGATTTCCTGTTCAGCTCATCCCTAAAAAGGTACTGTGGATTATCTCAGCCGTGTCATGTAATATATATCCATCGTATTTCACAAAAGCAGAGAGAGCAACCAAGCCAGCAGCGGTGAAAAAAACCTCATATGACATGTTGCAGACTCTTAAAAAAAAACAGCTTGCCTTTTCCCTGCCATAATAAAAATTATCTAAAACAAATGCAAAGCTGTCCAATTATGGTTACATGGTCACAGTCCAATGGAATAATTGTGACCGATGACCAAGAAAAACCTTTCCAGACACTGAAATAGTATTTGAACAGTTGGGATTTTAAACCCTCTTCCAGGCCCTTTTGTGCAACATTTAGTAGCCTTAGAAATAATGAAGGAGATATATTCCATTTGCATCCTTTTCTTAATGAAATAAAAAATATGCACGGTTTATTGTGTTTTTGTAATGCTCTTTGGAAGGTCTGTGCAAAAAAGGAAACCTTAATGCTGACTCATAGGACACACCACAGATATACAGCTGTACATATATTATTATTAATAGTAAGTAGGAACTTTGGGTCAACTTGCTAATCTATTGCAGAACAGTAAAATGTGTTTATGACACACACATATACTACAGATCTAGGCCTGATTCTTCTCTCACATTAGACTAAATAAGGAACAACTCTACAGAACTCAACGGAATTACATGAGCATAAAACCACACATTTACGCACACATTTTAGAATGTTACTTAATGGAACAATGAAGATACCCCTCCGCCCCGGCATGAATGTGTTGCACCAAACAGAACAGTAATATCTCAGATCTATGATGGGTGCCTAAGCCTAGCGCAAAATTTCTTTTTCCCTGTCTTGCTGCATGTGTGTCTATACATAATTTCTATTCTTTAGCCCTTGTATAATACCCTTCATCCAGAGATATCAAAGTACCTGAGCTCTTTCAGAGTCTGCCAACCCCCTGCTATAAGAGCTATAACACATCATCCAGCCCTATGTTCTTAGAACACTGCTACTAATACTTTGCACATAGCTTGTTTCATCCAAGAATCTCACAGTATGTGACAAACATCAAGTGATATAGAGCCATAAACAACCTTGTGAGGCATAGCAGATATTATTATACCTGTTTCACAGACAGGTAAACTAAGGCAGAAAGATATTTAAAAAAATAACATCCCCCAGATCATGTAGCAAGTCAGCAGTGGAGCCAAGAATAGAACCTAGAAATCCTTGCATCAGATTCTCTGCTTCACTGAGTTTCTACTTGGCACAGCAGAGAGGGAGGCGGCTCTCAAACAGCTACAGTTGACGCCTTGAGTCTCACAGTGATTCTATACTGAGCTGAGTCCTAGTGTAGGTTAGTGGAGCCCAGATGCAGCTCTAAATTCTAACAGCTATTTAGGTACCTAACTCCCACTGAAGCCAATGGTAGTTAGGCACCGAAATAACTTTGACGATCTGGGCCGATACGCCTGCTGAACAAGAGCTGGAGCACAATGTTCCAGCCACACCCTCTTCCCACCTCAATATTCTCCCCATACTGGGAGCTAAATACATGTGTGTGAGGGGGAAGATATTGGCTTGGTCATCTGGTAAGCTAGCTATGACCCAGCTGAGAGCTGTCCCATGCCAAAGAAATTCTCGGCTGGCCGGAGGTGTCTGCTTTCTGGCCCCTTTGAGACACTGAAACAATGCAAAAGACTGGAGTACAATTGAATAACATTCTAGATCCTTATTCCCATTCCTTTGTGTCACCCACCAACCCACTCTTATCTCCCTGGAATGATCAGAAGTGTATCATTCTTGTGACAGGAACACTTATGCTTCATGAAGAGTTGCCAACCCACAACGTTAGTTTTGGCTCGTATTTCCTGTTAGGTCATGTGTGAGATTTGTTGTTTTTTTTTGTAATAAAATATTAGCCAAATTCATTCTCAGTTACAGTGAGGTAAATGTGGAATAAGTCTGTTGATTTCTGTGGAATTACTCCACATTTATTTACATACTCATATTTCCTATTGTTGTAGAACTGGACATTCTGCTTGGAAGAACCAACAAGATAATACCTGCCACTGGGTGGCTGTAAACACCATTCCTGGTTGCAGAGATCGATAAACAGTGACAGGCACACTCATTTTTAATACACAGTGAAAACTTGCTTAAGTAATCACTCAAGAGCCTTGCAGAGATTGGTTATTTAACAGGGATGGATCCTGTAACAAAAGTGGGACAGAATTCCATTAGGAATGAGGATACTTTGGGATTGTTGTTATTATTAGACAGGATGAAATATAAATAGACGGGGATGGGTTATATCAGTTTTGCTGATCTTTACAGTGTCGTCTTCTTTAGAACATATGTATAAGTCACTGATCACTGCACTGTACATACAAAATACTACAATATCATTACCTTTGAGAATCATGAAGTTTCTCTTCCTAAAATATTTCCATCCTCTGTCAGTGGGAGTCTTTTACACACCTTCAGCTCTATGGCCTGCTTTCATTATTTTTCTCCACTTTGCTTCCCGAATATATAGGTTGGGGTCTGGAAACCTTTCTCCAGGTGAGTAGTTCTGTTAATTTCAATGGCAATGTTCCATGTGAGGAAGGACTATTTGCATGAGTAATGGTTTGTAGGTTCAGGTGCTTGTGTATTATCCTCTCAGTCCACTCAGTGTCTCCCCTGTGGTACAATGGTTGTATTTGGAAGCAGTGGGTATAAACTTAGATGTGAAGGATTTGGACCCCGGTCCTACTTCCACTGAAGTCAATGGTAGGTTTGCCACTGACTTAGGCCTTTTATGGTTGTTTAAGAATTTTACTTTTACTATACAGGTATTTAGATTGTAAGCTCTTTAGAACAGAGAATGTCTTTTTATTCTGTGTTTGTGGGGTTCTGGTCCATGACTGGGGCTCCCATGTATTACAGTAATGAAATAATAAACAAAAATAATAAAATAGTATAATTACAGCTGATTATCTTATGAAAGAAATATCATTTCCCCACTCCTTCATGTTTTTACATAGCAAGACTATGACTCCATAGGACCAAACAGTCTACCTTTGTGACCTGGTTAGATTTGTGATTGCCACTTAGTCTAACTGATGTACAGCATAGGCCTATCTTCCGCAGATTACTTGAGGGGAAAACTAGTGCACTGAACTTTATCTGCTCTCCATTATATAATGATTGCCACTATGTGGTTCCAGTGCTGGAAACTATAATTTCCTTGCCTTATCTAAACATCACAAAAAGTTATTTGTTTCTAAGAGGTTTTTTCTTTTCTTTCAATTTTTATTAACCACTCACTCCCTGTATGATTAAAAGAGTGATGTATGTAATGTACGCAGAAGAAATTTAGATCTGGAGGTCAGATTTTCTGACTCTTTAAAATAATATTACAGTACTCTTAGGCTGTTTACATTGGGGATTTTTGTATAAATGTAGCTGCACTAATGCAAACTTGCAGTGTAGATGTGCTGCATGGGTGTAAGATGGGGCTTGCACTCATGTGACTTACCCTAGTCACTTATCTTGAGGTAGGTCACACAGAGGCAAGCTGCATTTTGCACCAGAGCAGTGGGTCTGCATTAGAGCTTTCTACTAGTGTAGGTACACTAATATGGTTAAACTTGTGCAAAATCCTTAGTCTAAATAAGCCCTAAGTAGTAGTCTAAAATATGCACACATGGCTATATGAATACATATCAACACACCTGTGAACATGCCATTGCAGAATACTTCAGATTTGTTAAAGGGGAACAGTTATAAATCTTCATGCATTTCTGAATTTATGATTAAGATCAAATTTTACACACCCACCCACCCATAGACTGGGAGTTAAATCCTGCAAACTCTACACTCAAATCTGCTTATTTGAATAATATTACCCACATGCTTAAGTCCTTGAAAGACTAGGCCCCTCTGAGCTCAGATCAGGGGCGGCTCCAGGCACCAGCGATGGGGGTGGCCTACCAGTCGCCGTGAGGGCAGCAGTCAGGCGGCCTTCGGTGGCATGCCTGCGGGAGGTCCACCGGTCCTGTGGTTTCAGTGGCAATTAAGTGGTGGGGATGCCAAAGGTGAGGGACTGGTGGACCTCCTGCAGGTGCACCGCCGAATCTACATTACTAGCAAACCTCCCGCAGGCACACCTCTGAATCTATATTACCAGCAGACCTCCCGCAGGTGCGAAGCTGAAAGCCGCCTGCCTGCCGTGCTTGGGGTGGCAAAATACAAAGAGCCGCTTCTGGCTCAGACGCTGCAAAAAAAGTTGCTCTTTTTGTGGAAAGAGTCTAATACTCTCTTTTCCTGCACAGAGAGCTAAATAAGATTTCTTGGAATAGAAAAACAAAAATGTGCTCGCTCTGTCTATCTGTGTGTCTGTGAGATTGGCAATCCACACCTTCTTCTGCAGGTTCAGAGAACTTTCTGCCCCCTGTTCACTCCAGAGGCTATGTCTTTACTGCAAAAAAGAGGTATGGTTTTACATTGAGATAGCTATCTCAGTATAAAATCCTAGCAGAGACAAGTCATGGGTTGTTTTTACCTCAGTGTAGCTAGTTGAGGTCAACCCTATAACCACCAGCCAGCATTATCTTAGCTACACAAGGGTAGAAACTGCAGTGCCTTGCCTCCACTATGGATTTTATATTGAAATTAGCTATCTTGATTTTAAATATCACCCCTTTTCATAGCCAAGAGCCTGTTCTTGCTGCCAAATGGAAGTTGTGCATAAGCCCTGCAGGAGCTGAGTGTGGGATACCTGTATCACATATCTCCCATCAGGAAGGACAGCTTTCCTTCTAGACCCACATTTAAGATGCTATCCTACAGAAATACAGGGGGCAGATCCTAAGCTAAGTGAAGTTACTACAGAGCTATGACAGTTTATATCAGCTGAGGATCTACCCTAAGGATCCTGATTCTCCATAGCCCTGCATCTTTAGTTATTTCCACCAGGGCAAAGTAGGTAGTAAAACACTATCCCATCAGAAAGGTAACGGTTTGCACCCTCTTTGTATGGATGCAAATGACCAACAAGGGGCAGGGCAGGGCAGGGGAGAATCCAGTCCAAGTCATGTCCTCACTTTGGGAGAAATGCACCCGTGGGCACAAGGACACCACAAGACAAGCCTAGGCACCACTTAAGGCTTCAAAACAGGATGTAGGTGGGACTAAAATAGCCTTAAACACACTGGCCACAGGCAGGCCCTCTGCACAGAGGTGCATTTAACCCTCCAAGTACTGGCATTAGAATCCTGAAAGCTAAGGTTATAAAATATGCTACTTAGGCTAGAGAATTAATTTGAACCCACCTTGTTTTGAAGCTTCTTACAATATGACTATTTCTGGTACCTATTCTAGGACTCCCTCATGAGCCTTGGAAGCTCAGCAGCCTGTGTACTAGATGCAAATAGCAGCCCATGTGTGGGTTAGGCAATGACCCAGGATCTTCTTTGTGAAAAAAAACTGAAGTTGAGGGTTTAAAATAGTGCAGCAAGTGATATACATAGTAAGATCAAGCTGAGGTTGGAAAATGGATCGTGTATCTTTAACCCACAGAAGAAGAAACTTTTTTTTTTTTTTTTTGCTAGTTAACAATGGAAACTTTTTTTTTAGTGTTTCCCTCCAGCGGTCCTGCCAAGCAATAGAAAGGAAAGACACACACACCCCCACACACACATACACACACACACACACACAAAAAAAAGAGAGAGAAAGAAACTTGTTCCGCTGAGTTCAACCCCAGACAGGCTCACAACTTCCTTCCTGCCTTCCTACCCCTCGCCCCTCCCTAGCTCGCTCGCCTTTAATCGCACATTGAACAAACATTCAAGAAACTGCAAAGCTGAAAGTGACAAGGCTGCTCGCGCGGTTGGCGGGGAAAGGATAATCAGTTAGCAACACAACCAATCGGTGACGGCAAGCCCCACGGTTCAACACAAAAAGAAACTAGCCCATTTTTTAAAACCTTTCGTATATAATATAGACGGCTACAGTTTAAAATCCTGATCTGGATGAGGAAATGATTTCAGGAGCATTTTGTGCGTGTCTCAGTTCCTGCGGGTGTTTCAAGGGGATGTGAACTAACAGGACTATGAAGTCTGCATGAGTCCCTGATATACCAGGTAAGGCTGGACTGTTTTTCGATTTTTCCCCCTTGGCTTTCTCTCGATTAAGCGGCTCTCTCTTTGTCTGGGAAGAACAGCAGGGCAGGAAGGTTGGACCATGGGGGAAAAAAAATAAATCGCACAAGTTCCACAACGTTTCTCAAACGTGTCTCCCTGTAAATGCCATTTCAAGCTTTCTTCTCCACTCTTTAATGAGTAACTGTCGTATTTTCACCCCCCGGCATTAGCCAGTGCGTTATGTTGCAGGCAGGAGCAAAATAGCTGCCTTTTCGGACGAGCTGAACTGTAGCAGCAAATGCATGTTTGAAAAGATTATTGTGGTGGCAAAATGCAGTTAGCTCATTTTCTGTGAAACGTGTGAACTCGTCGTTCTGCAAATAATGTACAAGAAAAATACCAATAGGCTTGTGTGCGCTCAGGAGCTCTCTGCAGGGAGGGGAAAGCAAAGCTGTCAGCAAAACTGCTCAGCCGTCCGCCTTGCAGGGCATCTCCGGACAGAAGTTGAGTATGAAAGGCTCTCCCAGTGTACAGCAGGATAGGTGCGTTCAGATGTATTTCTCCTGAACGCTCCGATAGAGATGGGCATGTACACCTCGCTCCCCCACATCTTCACACCCAGACGCTCACCCGTTTGCACACTGTCACAACATGACCCGGTGCGAACAGCAGGCTGTACTTCTAGAGATGCACAGGCACCGAGCTAATAACCAGGACAGCCCGATGTACATGCACACCGCTGCAAATTATACCCCGGAGCGAACTGATGCCTTTTAATTAATATTAATACAAAGACAAAACAATACAAAGGCATTTAGCATATAGACTCACAAGGACCCACAGAAACACACGAGCATACAGTTGCACACAGGTCCATTCAAAGACACATCTACAGCTTGTGTACGCACACGTGCATATAAATAAACATTTACACATGCACACAACACACTCATGCATATTTTTCATTCATAGAATTCAAATGCTCCAACGTGAAAAGAAGGCTGTAATTCTAGCTATACATACATACATACATACATACATGTACAAAGAGACACACCGAGCTAATATAAACAGATGAAGACACATGGACAGAGGGTTACCCACACAGGAAGAATCACAGACACACAAAAGCACACAGAGCTGCAGCATACACTCATACAGATGTCTATACAGGGAACACAAGCTAGACATGCCCAAGAGTATATGTAAGACTAATTCAAGAGATGCATACACACTCGTATACTACACAGCGTGGACAGACCTAGGGTAAACACATCTAGATTTAACATACGCGGAGCTGCACAAAGCCATACAGATCCACACACACAGACAGAGCGAACAGCAGACACATGGATCCATAATAAAAAAAAGCCACACAAAGGCATAGACCTATCCACACTTACACTGAAAAGAAACACATTCTCGAAGCAGAATCTAATTTGATCTTCATGTCATAGGAGGACAGACATATACACACATACCCACAGTATAGACGAAGCCACACCAGTACTTAGCTCATATTTCAGCCAAAATCTTTTAGTCAAAACTTGAAAACTGTTATTTAGAAATTCTGTTGGGTGCTCTATGGGAGTTGTAGTTTGAGAGTTTCACGCCCTCATTCTCTTCTATAGGCTGGGCTCCTTGGCCAGGCTACGCCTCTCATGAGACGTAATGGTTTGCCCACTTGCTGAGAGTCCATCCTGAGAGATGTAGTGTGGCCGGAGAGCGGGCCTATAGAGAAGATAGGAGCCATGAGGCAGGTGAACTACAAGAAGTGTGCGTTTTTAACAAAAAGTTGCATTTTTCCACAGAAAGCAGACACTTTTGTGAAAGATTTTGTTTAGCTGAAGTCCCAGTTTTCCATTGAACATCAGTTTTGACAGAAGAATTTTGATCAGCTAATGCGAATAGATGTAGCACGCTCACACACACACACACAAATGCAGATAACACATGCACAAGGCAGTAGAAATACACAGGCAGAAGTTATACATAGCCAGCCAGAAACCCCTCCAAACAATGAAGTAGACATGAAGAGATGTGATCAGATGAAGAGACATACAAATACACACCTGAGTAGTAGCCATAAGTATATTTTGCATACTCCATGTCTTGCAGAGACACACCTAACATACACAAAGCTACAGTTCTGCACACAGAGTAAATAGACATACACGTGGAGATACACTCAGACACATACACAGTAAGGAGATTCAGGCCCTGAGGCGCACACACACGGAGAAGCAGTAGATACACATGTATATAAGCGACTCCTAGCACACGGAGGGCCACAGCAAAGCAAACCATAGACACTCACCCTTTGCTCATGGGCCGAGTCTGCAGCCTCTGTGCCTTGCCCCATGCCCATAGCGTTGTTGCTTCTGGCTCATGTCTCTCTCTCTCTCTCTCTCTCCTCTCCAGCTGATTTGTTTATGGAGCTTTGGGCAAGGGCCAGGCCAGTTCCTCCGCCCCCCTGCGGCTTCCCAGGCGATGGTGCTGCCCCCGGCCCAGGGAGGACCCCGGCTGCCCCGCGGAGGCTGACCCAGGAGGAGGAGGAGGAGGAGGCTTGCCCCGCGAGCGCCCGGGCTCAGTACTATGGCTGTGTACTGCTATGCGCTCAATAGCCTGGTGATGATGAATAGCAGCAACGAGGTGAAGAGCGGCAGTAGCCGGAGCAAGACGCCTCCTCCCCGGGGGCAGGTGCTGCAGGTCCCGGAGCCGCATGGCGCCTGCTGCCCCACGCTCAGCCCGGGCGCCGGGAGCCCCAGCTGCCCCCGGAGGAGGTCGACCTTCCTCTTTTCCCCCGGGGAGCAGCGGCCGCCAGAGGCGCCGGGGAGCGCCGGGACTCCCGGGGGCAGCAGGCGGCCCAGCAGCCCGAGCTGGCTGGGAAGGGAAGAGCCGTCGCGGCCCCGCCAGCGGGAGCTGCAGAACGTGCAGGTGAACCAGAAAGTGGGGCTCTTCGAGGCGCACATCCAGGCGACCAGCTCCGCCACCCCGCACCTCAAGAGCCCGCGGCTGGGCAGGAGATCGCCGACCCCCATCCCGCCCAGCCGCAGCCGGTCCCCCGGCGGAGACCTATGGGAAGCGCCCAGAAAGGAGGAGGAGAAGGTCCGGACAAGCCCCTTTCTCTGGCCGGCGGCGGAGAGAGGGATAGCACAGGATCCAGGAGAAACGGGGAGGAGGCGTGAGTCCCCCAGGGTGCAGGTTTCCGGGGAGACGCAGAGTGGGGATGGGCACTGTGGAGCGCAGATTGCCGGGGAGATGGAGAGGGGGAGCAGCACTCTCGGAGCACGTTGTACAGAGGAGATGAAGAGGGGCGGTGGGATGCCCAGAGGGCTGGGAGCTGAGGAGATCGAAAAGAGCAGCGGGTCCTGGGAACAGGAGGGGCCGGAGGAGACGGCGAAGTGGAGCGGGTCCCCCAGGGCTCAGAACTCAGAAGTGATGGAGAGGGGGAGCAGTGGAGCGCAGAATTCAGAAGTGATGGAGAGCAGGGAGTGGGTTCACCCAGCGCAGGGCTCCGAAGTGATGGAGAGCAGGGAGTGGGTTCACCTAGTGCAGGGCTCGGAAGTGATGGAGAGCAGGGAGTGGGTTCACCCAGCGCAGGGCTTGGAAGTGATGGGGAGGAGGAGCGAGTCCGGTGGAGTGCGGAGCTCAGGGGTGTTGGAGCGAGGTGAGGGGACCCACAGTGTGCAGGGCTCTGGGGTGATGGAGCGAGGAGAGGGGACCAACAGCGTGCAGGGCTCTGGGGTGATGGAGCGAGGAGAGGGGACCCACAGCGTGCAGGGCTCGGGGGTCATGGAGCGGGGCAGGGTAGCCCTAGAAACTCAGGGTTCCGCATCAACAGAAGAGGGGAGCGAGAACTGCGGATTGCGAGGCTCGAACTCTTCAGCTGCCCCGGAGCAAGGGAGGGGTGAAGAGCAGCATTGTCCCCCCCGGACTGGCTGCTGGGGGGAGCTCGGGAGTCCGCTGGCCTGGGCTGGCTCTGTGGAGGAGCTGTGCCCAGTGCCTGGAAGCTCCTTGGGAGCAGTGGATCAAGCCTGTGCCCGGCTGCAGCAGGACCACCTTGGAGACCGTCAGCTGCTGGTGACAGCAGCACTCACAGAACAAAAGGGGAAACCCTCGGGAGAGGGCTGCTGTGGGAGCAGCATCCCGGCTGTCATCATTACTGACCTAGGGGGTCAGGAAGAGGAGGCCGGGGAGTGCCCCCGAGTGAACATGCCCATCAGGAAGCTGTCTTCCTCTTCGGCTTCTTCCACTGGCTTCTCCTCATCCTGGGAAGAGTCTGAGGAGGACATCTCCAGTGACCCGGAGCGCACTTTGGATCAAGCCCAACCCTTCCTGCAGACCCTGGACCAGCACAAACCCAGAGTGGTAAGTCCTGCCCAATGCAGCTTCCCCTGGCGTTGTGGCCCCCAGTGTTGGCTCTAGTATGGTGCCCCAGACTCCACCATGGCTTCTTCTGTTAAAGCTGGGCTGGGGACCAGCCTCCCTAACTGTAACCCACCCACTGGCTTCTCCTGCGTCCTAACTCCCCTATCCTGGAACTTGGTTGCTCACCATGCCAGTCTGTGTTAGGCTGCAGGCAGGTAAATTACAGGCAGGATCCACTGACTGGGGTAGCTGAGGTCTGCTAAATGGGTACCGTTGCCCCAGATCCTTTGGGAACCACTCTTCTGATGCATCATCACCCTGGCAATTATAGTAGAAGACCTGCCAGTTGCCCTTCTTTATCTCAACTGGGGTGCTGCCTCATTAGCCATCATCATAACCACAAAGCCTGTGTGCTTATTAAGCCCTGTTGAAAGACAAAGCCAGAGTCAAACTCTTTCTGACCTGGCTGAGATCATATTGATTGGTAGGTGTTTAGAAGATGATTGCAGTCATTTAAGAGAAACTTTCTCTCTCTCTGTGTCACACACACACACACACACACACACTGATAACAGTGTGTTGATGGTCATCACCTGCTTTTAGGAGAGATCTTGCAAAACCCATTGGAATGCCCAGTCTTGTAGTACTTAGGCACAACTCCTAACCAAGGACTGCAAGCCTGGTTGCAGAGAATTTACCTAGAACTATTTATTATTCTTTTAACTTCAGACTATGGTGTGGTTCTTTTTCTTCTCACTGGCACCAGTTTTATACTAGTATAACTTCAATGGCGTCTGAGGAGTTTCCCCTGATTCGCTTGCACATTTCCTCTTCCGAATTCTTTCTTTCTTTCTTTTTTATCTATCTATCCTGCTGCCCACTGCTGTGGCATTTGCATACCTTTCACATAAAGTGAATAGCAATAATGAAATCCCTAGTACATTTCATGGAGTCTGGCACTTCTCCATTTTTGGAGTAAAACTTTGCTCACAGTAGCATCTAACATTTGTTATTAATTTATTTTTATTTATATGTTTATTTAAGGTTGGTTTATTTTGGGGTTTAGTTGGTAGGTTGGTTTGGGGTTGCTTGGGGTTTTTTGGGCAAAGGGGAGGTGCCAGTGTTGTGAGTGTCATTCTTGCGATGATGGAAAGACCTTTTCAAAGAGGAAGGTTTTGCTGCATTTCCTAAAGATGGTCAGATTTTGGATTCACCTGATCTCCTCTGAAAGATTGTTCCTTGGCTGGATCCTCTGGACAAAGGACGCTTTTTCCTTCACTCTCAAATGCTTCATCCTGAGCTTTGTGAGGTGAATTGTCCCAGAGGAGTAATGTCACAGTGTTTCTGAGATCGAAGTTCGGTCTTTAATGTAGCTGGGGCTTGATCCACTAATTGCTATAACATTTAGGACCAAAGCTTTTAAACTGTCAAATCCTGAAAGCACCCACAACTCTCATTAACTGTGATGGGAGATCTGAGGGCTCTCTAATGGGAAATCTGGAGCCTTCCTCATGATTCGGTCCATTATGTTTAAACAGCCTTAGGCACATGGCGTGAAACTCCTGTTGATGGCAGTGGTATGAGTACAGTAGAACATAAACTGAATAGAGGATCAAGCCCCTGAAGAAAGGATGCTGTGTGGTTTGTGAACAACTATCAGGCTGAGACATAAATGAAAACCACCTTTTTTTGGCTGCCTTTTTCTTCCCATAACAAGGATCCAGGCCCAATTCTGTGGAGGACAGAGAAGCAGCTGGGCAGAAATACTGTTGGCAAAGTAATGAATGCTGTAGCTCTCAATGTTTTCAAATAGTTTGACATATTTAGATCCTATGAGTCACTCTCTGGGCTCTTTGTTTTGTGATATTCCTCTAGCTGACAAATTTTTGTTCTGTGTATATTAGCTTTAGTTATTGTTGTCCATCGCTGACAACTGTGATTAACAATAAGCCCTGCTGAACCTGTGCTGCAGACAGTTGAGTGCTAGTGTGGACGGGACAAAACCAGCTTCCATGAGTCTCAAAATGGATTTCTGTGCAAAAGTGTCAAAGAAAGCTTTGTTTCATCCTTTTTGTGGACAAGTGGTTTCCTAACCTGTTTCAGCAGGACCCACTGCTGACAATGGGCATGATTTGAAGCTCTTTGAAGTCAATGGAAAGACCCCTATTAACTTCTGTAATGGGTTGGTCAGGCCCAGTTGTCTAGCAGTGAGTTTGCTAGCATAGGTGAGCTTAATTTGTATTATCAAAGGGCCAGATTCTGATCTAAATCTGGCAGAATACCAGAGTAACTCCACTGACTTCAGTGCAATTACTCCAGTCTAAGTGAGACCAGAATCTAGCCCAAAGTGTCTCCCAGAAATCTGGGGAAGGTTCGCCAGTATTTCTTTTTGCTTGGATAATCCCCATAATACTTGCTGGGTTGCAGCCTCTGTGGGGATTCTCTACTATAACATGCAATTCCACTGTGGGGCTGATCCCCTGCTTTGCAGTTTATAGTGAACATCTCACAAGGATTGTGAGCAAATGCCTGGTAATCCAGTGTTGTTTTCTGCAGATCCTTGATTTACTTAAATAACAAAACATGCCCAAACCCTAACTCCGTGTTCTCACTGTGAACATTTGAGAATCCATAATGAAAACAGATGGGGGCTACTTGAATGGTCTCCGGTTATACACACATTTGTTTTTATGGGTTTACCAATTTCCATTTGACAAAGTGTAACTGTCTGGAAATGAAATATACTGTGAAGGAACTTGCATAAGGAATTGCAACTACGGATCATACTAACATTTTCTTACAAGATAAACCCTGGTGGCCAAATCCTCAGTTGATGTAAATCAGTTGAGCTTAGTGGTGTTGTGCTGAATTATACCATCTGGGCCTGAGTATGTGCATCTGCAATTAGTGATATTTGTGTGGGTGGGAAAGGTTACGGCACCTGAGAAGGAGGTAGCAATGAGCAACAGGAAAGTGGTTCTCAGTGGAGGTATGTTTGGGGTTGTAAGCTTCATGCTGGGTGTTTACAGATTCAGTAAACAACAGGCTCACTGCTGCCCTTCCTTTCTGGAGGCTATCTGGCTAGAAGAGCTATCTGGGATGTCCGGCTGTCTATTGTAGTTCCTCTTTGAGTTCTTTGTATGATAGGGCAGGCAACTTCCTTTAGCTGGACTTCAGAATTCATCCTGCGTTAATGTTGCAGATATGTTGCTGTCTATGTGTATTTTGCAATCCCTGCTATCAGGTCGGCTAATCAGACATTAATCCCGCGAACAACTGGGAACATTAAGTTGTTTAGCATGAAGAATGTGGAGGGTTAGTCACCTCCTTTTGAGACAAGATACATTTAGAAATGATGTTTTCTGTGTCACTCTATAGCTAGGTACCTCCACAGATCTCTCTCCCCCGCCCCTAACTGATGAGGAGAGACCTACCGCTCCTGTTCCTGTCTACTCGGTAAACTGCCTGTCTGTAGAATGCATTGGGGCCCTGCAGGATGAATGGTGTTAGAGAAGATTGACATAGAAGATATTATAAAGGAGTGTGTTAGTGATTCTCAGTGAAACGACAATAAGTAAATTAGACAATTTTTTATAGTAATCCCTCCCAAGGTTTAAATAAAGCATGAACTGTGTGCAGGTTTCTGGCGCCGTGGTTTTTACTGGGCTGCAGATAGTTGCTTGGGGGAAACCCCACCCCCATTTGTGCAAGCTTGCAAGGCTCAAAAGGCAGCAGAGGTATTGCACTTCTTAAGCAATGTAGGAGGAAGAGCCTGTCCAGGGGAATCTGCAAACCAGTGTGCCGCAGAGTAGTGCTCCACAGAGCCTCTGGGCCCGCAGTGTGGTTGTGGGCTGGCTGGGGAAGGAGAGGGAGTGTGCCCAGTGGGTCCACATATCCTGCAACCCAGCTGCTATTCCGGTCTGGGTTTGTCTAGCAGCCACCCCATAGACGTGTCAGTGCTTTGCATATTGGGAAGGATTCCTTTCTTTTGTCACACAGGCTCTTTGCTTAGGAGATGAGGAGAGGGGCTTACTGTCCCAGCAGCTGTGCCCATTCAACTCCCACTGGAGACAATGCAGCTGCACAGGTACAGCAGAGGGGATGATCAGGCCCCTGCAGAGGATTTCACCCTCATTAGGCACCTGATCCTCCTGTCGCAGGGTAGGTGTAACTCCCATTGCCTTCAGTGGAGTATATGGCCCTGCATGTGTTTCTTTGCTAGAGGAGCCCTATTCTCCTGCCACAGGATCTGAGTAACTCCTGCTGCTGAAGTCAGTGGAATTACTCATGTCTTGCAGCAGGTGACCTGCCCCCCTGCAGCTGGTTAATTCTCCACTCTGACTCTTAAGCAAAAGACTGCTGCAGCTTGTTATTGCTCACTATCACCATGTGCTGATCACTATATGCCGAGTCGCTGCTATCCAAGCAAAATCCTTGATTCCTCTATAACTCAGTAGCCAGAGAGAAGCAACACTCAGTTTGTCAGAACATCCTTTAACTATTCCCTTTGTGAAAACGAAGGCTTTTAAACCCCCTGTGACAAAGTTCCTCCTCTACCTTGGTGGATTCTGCACTTATTGGCAGATTTGCTCGCCTCAGTGATCTTGCCCACAGTCTGGGTCAGCTTCTCCTGTGTCTGATCAGGAGTTGGGAGGTTTGGGGGGAACCCGGGCCTACCCTCTACTCCGGGTTCCAGCCCAGGGCCCCGTGGCTTGCAGATGTCTATAGTGCCTCCTGTAATAGCTGCATGACGGCTACAACTCCCTGAGCTACTTCCCCATGGCCTCCTCCAAACACCTTCTTTATGCTCACCACAGGACCTTTCTCCTGGTGTCTGATAACGCTTGTATTCCTTAGTTCTCCAGCATCACACCCACACCCACACCCTCACCCTCACCCTCACCCTCTCAGCTCCTTGCGCCTCTTTCTCCCAGTTCCTCACACGCACTTCATCTCCTCTGGTTCCCCCCGCCCCCACCTGACTGGAGTGAGCTCCATTTTAAACCCAGGTGCCCTGATTAGCCTGCCTTGATTGGCTGCAGGTGTTCTAATCAGCCTGTCTGCCTTAATTGGTTCTAGCAGGTTCCTGATTACTCTAGTGCAGCCCCTGCTCTGGTCACTCAGGGAACAGAAAACTACTGATCCAGTGACCCAGTGATATTGCCCTCTGCCAGACTCCTGTACCCCACTGGTTTTGGGTCTGTCACATATGCCTCCCCTCCGCTCAACCCA
>NC_133771.1:164472995-164559384 GCF_003597395.2 Chelonoidis abingdonii
CTTGGCTGTGGGTATGGGACTTATTTGGCTGTGTGTTAGACGCCAAAGCCTACATTTAGGTGCCATAAAGTGAACACACAAACATAAGCGTACCTCTATATGTGTGCAAATTGGAAGGTCATTTCTGAGAATTAGTCCCACACCACGGGCCTGCTTCCAATCCTGCTGATCTCACTGCACTTATTGGGAGCAGAAGGTTCTGTAAATGTTGTAAGGGGCACTCGGCACCTTCCAATACTAGCTCACCTGTGGGCCAAATCAAACGGTGTGTTGGGCCTCTGTATCTCCCACTGGGTATTATGGAAGTGGCAGGAGCTCATCAGGTGTTCAGGATTTGGCCCTATGTTAATCGTTATAATTCGTGAATAACCGGGAGAAATGAAACCTTTAACAGTACACAACTGTTCCAGGCGGGCAGTGGACAAGAGTACTGTAGGCCTGTGAAACCACCCTCAGAATGTAATTAGTTAAATTGAGCTAATTACATGAGTAAGAGAGCAGAGTTAATACTCTTACTCTTGTGGGGGGGAAAAAACAAACCCACAGGCACTTGAATGACCACCAACCATAAGAGCTACAGCTTAACATCTTTTAAATGTTGGCCATTAGCAAAATGATCCTGAACATACAGCTAGGTCACCACTTCAGAAAGGATTTGGGAGAAAAGCGGGGATTCAATAGGCAAAAGTTTACATCATACAGCGTGTAGGCATTCTTCTAAGGCCTCCATCCAGGGATTGCCCTTGCCTAGCTATAAAATCTGGCAGCTGTAGGCTGTAAAAATAAATTAAAAGTATGGCATTCATTCACATTTGCCAGACCTCCCATTCCAAATAAAATATACTGGCAATATTCAGATTTCTTACTAACCCTTTGGCTTTTTCAACAATATAATGTAAGTAGGAGAGGTGGGGAATAAATCCAAACTGTATGTTAAAAGTACGCTTGAAAACATCCCCCAAAAATATAATTGCAGGGCAATTTTAGCAATACCTGAGTTTATTATCATAGTAATTAATAATTCATACTTCCATATATAGCATCCCCCATCTGAGAATGTCAATACACTTCACAAATTTTAGGTAAGCCTCCCAACCAACTCTTCTTTGAGACAGGTACAATGTATTACCCCCATTTTATGGATGGATAAACCAAACCACCAAGAGACAGAAGTGATTTGCCCAAGGTCACGCAGTTAGGAAGCAGCAGGGGCAGTAACAGAACCCAGGAGTCCTAACAGTCTTTGTGCAGCTGGTCATTTATGGAGAGATTTTTCTATGGTGTCTATTACCACTAATTCATTTAGCCTCACAATACCTTTGTGAGGTAGGGTTATATTATTATTCCCATTTTACAGTTGGGGAAATTGAGGTACACCAATTAAGCAACCTGCCCAGGATCACACAGCAAGTCAGTGGCAGAGGCAGGAATAGAAACCAGTCCACCTGAATGCAGGTCCAGCAGTTTAACGTAATCACAAGACTGTCCTTCCTTTCTGCAGATAAAGGTAGACATCACTATCTAAATACTATAGACAGACAAACTGATTCAGCTCTACTTTTTTTTCCCTACCAGTGAAGATTTCCCTCCATAATTACTGTAGGAAATCTCCAGGTGGGGTGACCCTCTTAACATTATGAAACAGAGGTTGTAGATGGACACAGCTGCCACCAGGTTATAATTTCATGATAACTCTGCTGTATCTAAACCCTTTCTTCCTAGCAACTGTCCGGTTAAAGCAAGCTGTTTTGGATAAACACTGTGGAAACCCACTTCCAGGAGATGAAAGTCTCTGATGGAAACACACAGCTTATAAATGAATGTACTTTTGTGGCACCAAGGGTGCCTATAGAAATTCTAACAGCAAGTTTTTAACAATCATTATGATACCAGTGTGCGAACAATTTAATTGCAATAGTAACAAGGTGATTTCTCAAAAGAACAAATTGTCTCTGCAGCAAGCTATGCCTTATACAAATAACATATTTGCAGAAACCTCAGAAACAATTACTTGGCACAGGAATAACCCCGTTAGCAAGTACATATGGAGCCCAATGACCAAAAAGCTGGGACATGCACAAATAGATTTCCTGTTCTTTCTAATTCCTACCTCAGTGACCTTTTCCTTTGGGGAAAAATATTGGCTCTGAGGAAATTGAGATGATTTGTGATTGGTTATTACACTGCAAAATGGATTTTCTCTGAACATCTGATCTAGTTCTCTTTCAAACTAACCATCTAATGGGGATTAGTAATGGGATTTGAATTCTTTCACTGCCAGCCCGCCAGCTAGGATGGCGGTCACTGAATGTTACCTTCTGAAGGTGGTTGGGTGGCTTGGGTGGTTGGAGTCTCTCAGCACAGCTGAGTGATGGGTCTATAACAAAATGATCCCCCTGATGTGTAGGCATAGAAAGGTAAAGCCTGCAGAGTCCTGTACTACACAGGTGCCAGGTACTGTACTGTAGCCCATGAAAGCTTATGCTCAAATAAATTTGTACAGACTAACACGGCTGCTACTCTAATGACAGGCACTCATGTACTTGGCTGATCTGTTTTAGCCCAGTGCTTGTCTTCTTAAAATGTATTAACCGTTAGCTGTGACTTTTGCCCAGATATGCAAAATGTGAGGGAGGGAAATAAGGGGACAAAACAATAAAATTGTGCAGTCTGCAAATACTCACATTTCTGCTCTCCTTTTCTCTCCCAGTGTTTATTGTGCAGCTCAATGAATTTTGATTGCAGTTGTAATTTTAAATAATAGAAAGCTATGGGTTGTAGTTGTGAGGTGACAGGTTGCTGGAAAACAAAGTTTAACTGAAGGATATACCAGTTCAGAGCTGATTATAGTATATAGTTATACCTTGTAATAAGACAGGTGTCACATTTTGGACCAAAATTTCTCTTTCCCTACACATAAGGCTGGTATTTTCTTCTTGTTTACTTCTGTAAACTATTGACATCCAGAATATTGTATTAGCAAGAACCAAGTAAATCACTGAAAGTGGATAATTTCTCTGATGATGTTTTGCCTCTTTTTTTATTTATGAATTGAACATGTTACCGAAATGTCAGGTCCGCCTAGCTGAGAGCCAGTGACAGCCAGACAGGGATAAGGAAAGGTTGCTTTATTCTGCAGAAGAAAGGAGAGTTTTGTACCTTGGTACAAAGACTCTACTCCATACAAAAACCAAGAATCTTTTATACACACACACACACACAGGCTTCGGTCGTGTTAGCATTTGATTGGTGGTTAGCAAACCTTGCACTTCTGCAATCTGTTCAGCAAAAACCGGCTTAGGACCAGCTTCAACTGCCTCAAGACCAATAAGGGAAGACTGTTCAAAAGTTCAGGCTACTGCGTCCGCGAGGTGTCCAATTTCCCCTAATGGTTGCCAGCTATTATAAGGCGACTAGTTGTTCGGGGGTCGCTGCTAACTGTCACAAACAACAAATACAATTGAGAAAAGTGAGGTGGGGGAGTAAAAGTGAGGGGGGGGTTGTTGCGACTTATTCACTGATTATTTCTTAGACTGATCCTTGGTGCAGAGATTGCTTGTAAGCAATTCTTAGCAAGTATTCAGTATTTGAAATTCAGATGAGCTAGTTAGCTCTGACAGGGTGCACAGGTCACATAGCATTTTTGTTCCCTGTCTAGATAAGCGTAACTCTCGGAATCAGGATTCAGGTGCAAGTTATTTCATTTACTGGGTCAAAATTCATTTACTGTGAATATTCTCTAATATTAATTTAAAATTTCTGTTTCCATGAAAACACCCAACAGGAAGCTTGTTTCCTAGAATATTTGTGGTAAAAGAATGAGTCATGAATGCAACCAAATCTAATTTACATTTGTATTCAAGCATATATTTAGGTGACGTTTCAAGCAATTCGCCAAGCGCTCAAATTAAGGATTTACACAGGGACTAATATTCATTGGCTATATTCCTAGGCTGTACAGTGCCTGGCACAATGTTGGTGCTCAATAATCAATGTCTGGGATTGGTACTGGATATATAATGAAAAGAGTATGACTGCAACTCTATCAGCCACTGCAGATGGCATCAGCAACAACTTTATGTGTTTACATAAGTGGGGAAAAGGCTTTCAGGCTCTAAAGCAAGATGGAGCAACTCATTTTGCTACCCCCACCACTGTAACAGTCCAACCAATTCTTCAGACCCAGATATCCCTAAAACTTTGGTGAAGTTTGGATTTTGATTCACATCTATCTCTGTCTCCAAACTTGAGCTTCTGTCTAGTTTAAATACACCAGTGTAAATCCATTGAGTTGCTCTGGTGTAAATGAAAGCAGAATTTGGCCCCATGGCATTACTGTACAATGTATAGAAATGAACTGTGATCTTTCACTTACTCTAATAGCAACCAAATGATTTCACAGCTTCATATTTGCCATTGTTTTACACTGCGAGTGTTAAATAGAAAGGGTAGGTAAGGGTTTATTTAGGGCACTAGTGTAGCACTTGGAAGACGTAGGTTCAAATTCTTGCTCAGGCATGAACTTCCTATGTGATCTTGAGTGAGTCACTTAGCCTCTCTGTGCCTCAGTTCCTCAGCTGTAGCACAGGGATAATAACTCTGCTCTACCTCATACGGTGATTTGAGGATAAATACATTTAAAAACTGTGAGGTGCTCCAATATTGTTATAATGGGTGCAATATAAGTACTTTAGGGCTTGTCTTCACTGCAGTGTTAACTCCAAGAAGAACTCACATTTTGCCTCAACATGACTCCTATCCACACACAAAAATCTCTGGTTTGAGTTATATGGTACTGCAAGCTCGAGCTGGCTGGCCTATCGGGTCGGGAGTGAGTTGAAGTGCAAGTGTTGCAAATAATGCAGTGGAGATTGTGACATTTTCTCAGGCCTGTGAGTCACCTTGTTACTCACCTGGCCTCCAGCAAGAATAAGACTTGCTGATGCTTAACTGGGTGTCAGCTCCCTGACACCATCAGTCTGTTTACTACCCAACCTCCTCAGGGCTCTGCCAGCCCTTACTTTGCCTTGCTGGTTAACAGTCGGTGCACCACAATCCTGCAGTCCTGTTGAAGTGTTCCCCTGCAGTGTCCAGTCACTGGACACTCACAAAAATTACCAGGTTCGCTACTCCTAAGGGGATGATGTACACACAAGTTTGTTTGATTCAACTCAGGGCAGCACCTATGTAAAAACATAACACTTGGGATATATTTATAGTGAAAACAATCAGAAGTTTATTATCCAAGATTAAGATTTAAAAGCTAATAAGTATAGTTACAGACAAAATGGTTACATAAAAATCAAAATATTAAAACACAAACCTGGGTCTGCACAAACCAGCAGTTACTTTTCTTATACAATAAAGTACATTTCCCACCGTCTCCCGATAAGTTCAGTCCTTTGCAGAGCTAGCTCGTTTCAGACACACCAGGATTCAAGCACTCATGAAGCATCTTCCTCCACCAGGTTATTCGTCAGTGAAGGATAAAGAAATGTCTCCTTGCATTCTTCTCTAAGTTCCTGTTTGCCCCCCCAGAGACAGGACAACCAGCTGTGGTTTAGTCTCAGGTGTTTTTCCATCTGCCTGTTGACTTCATAAGTTGGACTCCCATTGTGCTGACTTGCAATGCTCAATTTACCTGTGAATTGAGATAGATGGGTGACTATACCTCCTACTCCTGTCTGGAAGAAACCTGTTTTTCTCTTTGGTGATAGACTTTAAAACATATTTTCACTACATATACACAACTCCTTAAACATCATCCATATATACATCTTATGACAGTATTCGTAACCAGTGTGACACCAGCTTTCATTTAAGATCTCACATGATATTCTTTATGGATAAATACTGTGAAAGTGGTGTACTAGGTAGAGTGAGTTTGTCAGACCAGTTAGGAGCTGCTGTTGCAGAATAGTGAACCCTTTGCCAGCTGATGCAAGGATCTGTATGTCCTGAACCCAGGCCTGCAGACTACTGCTGCATCCCCAAGGCCACCTGATGGCTCTACTAGTGACTGAAGAACTGGGAGCCCTAAGGCCTTCCACTTCACCAAAGGTACCACCAGTGCATAGGGACCTGGTTGGAGGAATTCCAGAGTCCCTGATTGGGCTGAGGACTCTATTTAAGTCAGAAGGAGGTGCAGGAAGTTGTCTGTGAAATGTCTGGCTGCTACATTAGACCCTGCCTTCTCACCTGACCTCCTGAGCCCTGCCTTCCTGACTTGTCCCTGGTTCTCTGCCTTGCTCCTGGTTCTGGCTTTCCTGACCTGCTCATGGTTCTCACCTTCCTGCCTTGTTCCTGCCCCTAGTCTGTGACTCTGACCCTTCGCTTGACTCATGACGCTGACTGCTGCTCCAACCACTAGGTCTGACCACCCAAGCCCCCGTTGGTCATGACAGTTAGCACCAATGGGCCTCTGGGATCACAGGGATGCAGCAGTTTGAATGACAACAACCTGTCAAGTATCAGAGGGGCAGCCGTGTTAGTCTGGATCTGTAAAAGCAGCAAAGAATGCTGTGGCACCTTATAGACTAACAGACGTTTTGGAGCATGAGCTTTCGTGGGTGAATACCCACTTTGTTGGATGCATGTAGTGGAAATTTCCAGGGGCAGTATATAGTATGCATGCAAGAAGCCAAGCTAGAGATAACGAACGTTAGTTCAGTTCAGGTAGGATGAGGCCCTGTTCTAGCAGTTGAGGTTGAAAACCAAGGTGAGAAGAAACTGGTTTGTAGTTGGCAAGCCATTCACAGTCTTTGTTAACCCTGAGCCTGAGGTGTCAAATTTGCAGATGAACTGAAGCCTCCAGTTAGTTCTCTTTGAGTCTGGCCCTGAAGTTTTTTTTGCTGCAGGCATGCGCCCACTTAAGGTCTGCCTATTGTGTGGCCAGGGAGGTTGAAAAGTGTTTCTCCTTCAAAGAGAAACTGCTGAGCTTCAGTTCATCTGCAAATTTGAACACCATCAGTTCAGCGATTAAAGAAAGAACTGTGAAGGCTGCCCAACTACAAAACCAGTTTCTCCTCCCTTGGTTTTCACACCTCAACCTCTAGCACAGGACCTAATCCTCCCTGATTGAACTAATCTCGTTATCTCTAGCTTGCTTCTTGATTGCATATATATGTATACCTGCCCCTGGAAATTTCCACTACATGCATCCAATGAAGTGGGTATTCACCCACGAAAGCTCATGCTCCAAAACGTCTGTTAGTCTAACAACTTGTCAGCTGCTAATGCAATCACTGTGTGTAGCTGTAGTGCTGTTTTGCACAGTGATCATGCTGAGTATGTCTACGGTGCAGTTAGAGGTGTAGAGAACAATCCTCTCCTACCACAGCTACATTTGCTATTTTTACCCCTCTAACTCAATCAGAAACAGCATTTGTATATCTACCTAAGCTGGAAATTATATGTCCAGCTGCAGTGTAGATGTACCCTTAAACTCAACTAGGCTGAGATCAAGTGGAACAACACAAGTGTAGTAACATGAGCTTCAGAGCTAACAGTTTCACTGAAGACAAGCCCTAGACAGCAAAACTTAGCTTCCCCCTTTTGTCGTCCTTCTTACTCATGGAGTTAGTAAGTGAAGTATTATTCTTTATGTCCAAAGGGAATGGAACGTATAGTGCCTATCAATAGAAAGTGACAGAAAAGCCATTGAGGCAACTCAGTGCTGAGGGAGAGATTGATTTTCTGCCAGGGTTTTCATTGTTCTGTAAGAAATACAAAGGCCTTCTCACATTTAGTTCTGCTAGTTTCCCTCTGGATTGAATTAAGCACCCCATGATACTGGATTAGGTTTCAGGTACACCTCAGTTGGAATGATGGCTAGCAAGTCTTTGGGCTACAAACAGGAAGTTCATTTACCATCATAAATATACTGATCCTCTAAATTATGGCATTGATTCACTTACAAAAACGTTGTTAAGGTTGCTGCTGTGTGGGGCTTTCTGCCCCTGCATCCTTATGGTGCATGGGACTTCTAAATCACACCGTCAAACATTAGAAAATCAGGACATGCCAGATTAAAATCTTGCCACTTTAGCCCTGAAAGGGTGAGTGTTACAAGAAAAAACAACCTGCAAATTTATGAGAATAAAGAAATGGACAGAACCTTCACTCTGCATCGCTCTGCTTAGAAGTTAGCCAAGAAAAATTCATTGATGTTAAACATTTGTATTGCTTACCACCTAGAAGCCAACTACGTCAGGCCTCATTGTGCTAGGTGCTGCACAATCACATATAGGGCATGGCAGAGCATGCCTGTCATGGTACAATTCCCCACTCTGAACCTTAGCGTCCACAAGATGGGGTACCAGCGTGAATTCCTCTAAGCTCAATTACTAGCTTAGTACTGGTAGCGCTGCCACCAACCAGGAATTCCAGTGCCTGGTACACTCTGGTCCCCCCAAGACCTTGCCCGGGGAACCCCAAGACCCAGACCCTCTGGATCTTACCACAAGGAAAGTAAACCCTTTCCACGTTGCTCGCCAGGCTTCCTCCGGTTACCCTGGGATCCTCTGATTCACTCCTTGATCTTACCGAGATGAATGCACCTTCCCTCCTACTCTTTCCTCCAGATCTCTCTGAGACAGCAGTAACCATCAGAGAATTGCCTTCCCCTTCTCCTTCTCCCCACCTTCCTGTGATCACACCCAGTCCTGGGTCCCAGATAAAACTCAGGTTTTTAACAAGAACTTTTGATTAAAGAGAGAATCAGTAAATGATCTTTGTAAATTTAAGATGGAATAGGTACAGGGTCTTTCAGCTATAGACACTGGGAATACCCTCCCAGCGTAAGTATACAAGTACAAATTAAAATCCTTTCAGCAAAATACAAATTTGAACTCCTTCCAGCCAAATACACATTTGCAAATAAATAAAACAAACATAAGCCTAACTCGCCTGATCTACCTAGTACTCACTATTCTGAACTTATAAGAGCCTGTGCCGGAGAGATTGGAGAGAAAGCTGGTTGCACATCTGGTCCCTCTGAGCCCCCAAAGAGAACAACAACCAAATTCTAACAGCACACACAGAAACTTCCCTCCCTCAAGATTTGAAAGTATCCTGTCCCCTGATTGGTCCTCTGGTTGGGTGATGGTCAAGCTTACTGAACTTGTTCACCCTTTACAGTCAAAAGAGGTATAAAGTACTTCTGTTCTATTAACTCCTACTATCTATTTATGACAATGCCGCAAAGAGGTTGCAGTTTAAAAGAAAAGATGTGACAGGTGGATGAGACAAACAAGCAGGCTGAGGTTGGGAGTGGGGGAGATAGTTTACCAAAAATAATACTGTAGGATGTGCATAGTTCGTAGCAATTCCGCTTCAGTAAAGCTCAATATGGTGTTCCCTAAATGGCAGGGCGGCCAAGCTTAAGAATTAAAAAATCAGAACCATAAACTCACGAGCAGAGGCGGATCAGGGATTTGTGGGGCCATGGGCCAGAGCAAGTGGGGGCCCCTCCCCATTCCACCCCTGTAGGGGAAATGGAGTTGGGGCATGGGGGTTTTCTCTGCCCGCCTGGCACTCCAGGTGGAGAGCAGGGTCGGGGTGCAGGGGCTTCCCCTGCATCAAAAGTGCCAGGCAGGTGGGTGGAGTGAGGCAAGCCCCTGTACCCCAAACCCGCTCCCCGGCAGGAGCTCTGGACAGGCAGAATGGCTTGTGGTGTGGGGGCACCCATTTTTCCAGGGCCCCGAGGCATGGGCCCCATTAGCCCAGTGGCTAATCCGCCACTTCTCATGAGAGATCATTTCCACTCAGAATACCCATCCCTGGTGCATTCAGCCTTGCTCCATACCTCCGTTTTATATGTGACGCATTCAGTTCTTAGCCAGCGCTGGAGAAAGCAGAGCCATGTTATCCAGCCAGCTCCTTGGAACATCACTTCTTTTTTTTTGGTTTAACTTTCCAATGTTTTGCCCATCATTTCAAGCTTAAATAATTCCCTGCGGGCAATGTGAAAACCACAGCCCTTGCTTTTCTAGACCACCTAACAACCCCTTGGTAAAATGCTGAATTCTACAAAAGCCTTGATTCTCCCTATGTTAGTGCTGTGAATCACAGGAAGAAGCCAGAAGTATTTTAACTCCTGGCAGGCAATCCAGGCTTTTATTTACATATCCCATACTGTCCATACACGGTGAGAGCACACACTTGTTGGCATCTGTAGACATCATCGTTTTGTTTCAGCTAGCTTATATTTATACTGCTTGTTTCACATGTTCATCCTTTTGCGTTTCAGCCTCTTCTTAAATTAAATGTGTGGTGATCACAAGGGAGCACCAGGCTGTTAACAAGAGAGGCTAATGGAGCTAGTAGACCGAGGCCGAGTAAGCTTCCTCACACTGACTGTGAGGGATCCACTCACAGACGGCTGATTAGAGTGATATTTATGAGGTGGGCAGCAGTCTGACTGAAACCTATTGAAGCCACCAGCACCAGCTTTCCCGTGGGCCACCAAGTAGTCATCAGATCTGACTGGCCTCCACTCACTACTGACTTGGGATGGGCATGGGATTAAACAATTTTGTAGGCCATAGACTATTCCCCTGAGTCATCCACTTCCATAATCAGATGCATTCTATGAGTCTTACTTGTGGCATTCACTCACAGAATGAGCCAGTCCTCTTTGTTCAGACACTTCAAGGGAAAAAGCTTAGACAATACTCTGAACTCAGCCTGTGCCTAGCAATGTGGTTTATATGAATGGGAAGTACCCTGGGCTGGAATGACACTCCAACCCTTATACCAACCGTTGCCTTTGAAAACTTGGCATTCCACAGAGGGTGGACCACATAGGTGACACGTTTTTATTATCCTCCTAAATTATGCCAGGTTGGGAGAGGACATCCCTTCAAACCTGACAATGAATTGTCTCTTGAGGCAGCTTCCACCCTCACTGATTTATGTCACAGATTCACAGTAGCTAGAGTGTGTCTTCTAACAATACTCACTTCTTTTCATCTTTAAAGTGCTTTACGTGCATTAACTAAGTCCTACCGCTGCTACCCTGTAAGCGAAGTACTGACGCTAAGCATCATTCATTATCCCCATGTTAAAAAACTGAGAGAGGTTAAATAATTAGACTAAGCAGGAGATGGTTGTGAGAACTGGGATTAAAGCTCTGGGAGCCCAAGACAGTGCTCAGACTGTACATGGTGCCAGTTTGTACCACCATGTTATAATGTCTTTGTGAAAGGCAGAAGGCAACTAATCTTTGCACTGCTTCCCTTCTGTCTGCTTGACACACCAATTCTCTAGCAGATGACTGCTCACTACCTTAGTGGGAAGTACATAAACTGTGTGGAGAAGTGAGGAAATCTGGAATGAAGAATTTTGTTCACACATGCATCTTGAACAGGGGTTACATTTGGGCCTGACATAGTAACACGTCAGAAGACAGGAAGTTTTCATAACGTTTGATATGCAGGACAGCAAAGCACTGTAAAGAGAACACACGCATAGAGGGATGTCTGAGCTTCCATTCTGCTGAAGCTTAATTCCACTAGCACTCAAGCCGAAGGGAACTAAGGAATGTTATTCAGTTAGGGGTACATTTTCTCAAGTGATGCGCCATTCCCATTAAAGTCAATAGTATTTACACTGCTACAAAGTCCTAGCACTGCCTGGAAAATACATCCCTATTACTGTCTCAGAAAGTACCAATTGTTGTTCTTTCCTAACGTGAAATTGCATCTTTGCGAGCAAAAGATCAAGCCCTTTGGATCTTCAAAGATAAGCTCACTCAGAACAATATTTTTTTTGGTGTTTCTCTCAGTGTGATGCCCCCAAAGATCACATATTAAAAATCAGTAGGTAATGCTGGAAGCTGCTGCTGTGATGATGTTGGTGGGTTGTTTTTTATCTTTACCAAATTATTAACTGTCAATGACTGTTTTGTTTTCTTGTTGTGTATTGATTTGTGCTTGCCAGTAACTGAGCCAGAATAAAGCTACAGGAGCATAAATTCAGGCCAGGGAGGGCAGCCTCTTTCTGAAGTCTTTGTTTGACACTCTCTCTCCTTCTCTCTCTCTCATGCGCACGCACGCACAAACACACACAAAATACTCTGTTAAAAATATGTTAAGGTTCAAAGTCTATCACATAAAATTTTAAAAATGCTAGAATTAAGGTTGCCTGTGCAACCTTCATTCAGCCCCTTGTCAGGGATGAAAGTAACTTAAAGGACTTAGCAGTGTGCAGGAGTCCTGAGCAAGGGGGCGGGGCCTCAACCAAAAGAGGCAGGGCTTTTAAATCTCAGGGCCCTTTAAATCAAGAAAAGGCCTGGGGCTCTGGCTGTAGTAGCAGCAGCTGGGAGCCCCAGGCCCTTTAAATTACTGATGGCGCTACCAGCTGTGGAGGCAGCTGGGAGCCCTGGGGCTTGGGGGTGATTTAAAGGGCCTCGGGCTCTGGCCTCTGCCAGGATCCCCTAGCCCTTTACATCAACGCTGGAGCCCTGGGGCTCCCAGCTGCCACCACTACCCCGAGGCTCCAGCAGCGGGGCTCTGGAGTCAATTTAAAGACCCTGGGGCTCCGGAGCGGTAGCAGCAGTCGGGAGCACCGGGCCCTTTAAATCACCGCCAGAGCCCTGGGCCACCACTGCTACCCCAGGGCTCCAGCAGCAGAGCTCAGGAGGCAGTTTAAAGGGTCCAGGGCTCCGGCCACCACTACTGCAGTGCAGTCCCAGGCCCTTTAAATTGCCGACGGAGCCCCAGGAGCTCCTGGCTACCACCGCTACCCCAGGGCTCCAGCAGCGGGGCTCTGGTGGCAATTTAAAGGGCCTGGGGCTCCAGCCACTGCTGGGAGTCCCAGGCCCTTTAAATCACGGGCCTGGGAAAGCCAATCCAGTCCAGCATACCGGCTCTTGCCAGTACACCGTACCATACTGGCTTACTTTCACCTCTGCCCCTTGTGCGTATGCATTATAATGCAGTCTTTAATTACATGACCACTGTGATGGGGCAAGGCCAGATGGCTACAGTAAAGTACTGAGAAACAGGTATGTTAGGCCAAGGCTAAATAAATCCCTAGTACCCTGGTAACCAAATGGCAGTTGCTCCAGGTTAATCAAGGCACCTGGAGCCAATTAAGATCTTCCTAGAAGGCAGTAGAGATAGCTACTTTAATTAGAACACCTGCAGCCAATCAAGGCAGGCTAATCAGGGCACCTGGGTTTAAAAAGGAGCTCAGTCCAGTCCAGTGAGGAGGAACCAGAGGAGAAGGAGTGTGTGAGAGGAGCGAAGAGCAAGAGGCTGAGAGTGAGAGAGTGTGCTGCTGGAGGATTGAGGAGGACAAGCGTTATCAGACACCAGGAGGAAGGTCCTGTGGTGAGGATAAAGAAGGTGTTTGGAGGAGGCCATGGGGAAGTAGCCCAGGGAGTTGTAGCTGTCATGCAGCTGTTACAGGAGGCACTATAGACAGTGGTGATCCACAGGACCCTGGGCTGGAACCCAGAGTAGACGGTGAGCCTGGGTTCCCCCCAAGCCTCCCAACTCCTGATCAGACACAGGAGGAGCTGACCCAGACTGTGGGTTCCACAAGAGGGGAAGATCACTGAGGTGAACAAATCTGCCAATAAGTGCAGGACCCACCAAGGTAGAAGAGGAACTTTGTCACACCACATACTATTTTTCCACAGACCTGTACTCATTCAGTACCCAGGATGGACCTTGTCCCGGAGTGAATTAGGGGTGTTTAGTGAAGGAGGTTGTTGTCTGTAGGACCCTTGCCTCATTCATTGCAAAAGTTGGAAGGTGAGTAATAAATCAGGCAGGGGGCTGCAGGAAGAGAAAGGATGGTCTCAGAGTTAAAGCAGTTGAATGCCACCCTGGAGAATTAGACTGTACCCCTGCCTCTGCCAAAAAGTTCCTGTGTAATGCCAGAGAAGTCACTCACCCCATACTTTCAGGGATGGTCACTAATTGTGGGTTCCTCATTTTCTGAGTGTTCAACTGAATACCCTGTGGTCTGATTTGCAGATGTGTTGAGCACTCACAGTGGCACCTCATGTCAATGGGAGCTCTGCTTTGAACATATAAAATGTAATACTAAGGATTCTGGGGGGGGGGAGTCATGTCCTAGATGTCTCAGATTGGTAACCCAGAATTAGTGGATTCTTTGACCTTATTCTCTCTGTGCCTCAGTTCCTCAACTGTAAAATGAGGACTATATCACCCTTGCCCCTCATTCAGGTGTTGTGAAGATAAATTCATTTATGTTCGTGAAGCACTCAGATAGTATAGGGAGGAGCACCATAGAAAAGTCCACGAGGAAGTTAATAATCCTTTCTTCAGAGCTAGGTTTGAACAGTGTATGGTAAATAAGGCCTAGAGATTAAACAAAATATTAAATAGCTGCTCATTAAGTGAGCCCCATCTGTCCTGTGCACTGAATGAGGCAGGGGTCCTGTGGGAAAGTAGTATGGAATCATGTAATTAAAGACTCTCATAATGCGCGCACACACAGGAGCAAACTGGGGTTTCACAGGCAACCTTAACATCTGTTTCCTAACTTTTGAGTGATCAGCTTAACCCTAATGTTCTTTTTAACATAGGTTGCAGGAGAGGGGGGATGACAGTTGTGTGAATAATACAATAAATACAGGACCTGCTGGGCATATTGGCTGAAGATCACCTCTGCAGCTAGAGCTCATGGAAAGGCCCTCTCTACCATTCATGTTCCACAGCGTGGGGGCAGCAGGTGGATGCTTAGGGAGGCATCTGCACACAGGCAGGGATCCATGCTCTAGTACCACAGACAAGCTGTCTGGAGGTGCTGGGGACACTACTCCAGTCCACAGCTGCTGGGGGCTGTGCTGAAGGTCTGGGCGTCGGGATGGACCTTGCTCTCTAGCCTACACGCAGCCTCTGTCTTTTTTTTTTTTTTGCATTAAATGAATTCCACCTAAAAGCGCCAGCCACCTCAATAAACCCCATCCAGATGGTCAGTCAGGGAGCCATGACTGAGGAGGGAGGCTTGAGTGGTGTTTGTTTCAGCAATGAAACGGCAGAGAAGCCCAGCTGCCACACCAAGGTACTTCTCAGGGCTGGGGAGTGAAGCACAGGAGACAACCCTCAATGTACACAAGGGAACTTTATTAAAACCACCCCCTAAACCTGCCCTGTGATGTTCATGACAGGGAACAATCACAGGGCTCTGCCCTGCCCTTGCCCCTGGCACCTGAGTGGCTCAGGGTGCATAGAAATAAGGGAGCAAAAATTCACTAGTCCCCAGGGAGGCTTCTCCTAGCAACTCTGCTTATGGGTGCAGCCTTCTCTCTCCTCAGCCACTCATTCCTCAAGGCACATACATTCCATCTTGTCCCTTGTGCTCCCTTCTCCTCTTCTTCCAGTGCATGATCCTTTGCAGTTCCTCTTCCTCATCCTCCTTCATGTGATCCCTTGTGGGCTCTCCTCCTCCAGCCTACAATCCCTGCAGTCCCTCTTCCAGTGTATGGTCCATCATGGTCCCTCCTCCTCTGGTGTGTGGTCCCACACTGTTCCTTCTCATGCTTCTCTGGTGCATGGTCCTGGTGGTCCCTCCTCCTCCTCCTCTTTTCATTTGGCAAACAGTCCCATGTGGTCATTCCTCCTCCTGAGAATTATCCCTAGCAGTCCCTCTGCCTTTGTACAATTCTTTGTGGCACTTAACTTTATTCTTTCTATTTGCTACTTTTGCCTTCCTAGACCCACTCTTCTGTCTCCCATACCTGTCCCTGCAGACCCCCAGGCAGTTCTTGACTGAACTAACTCTGGTTTTCCCCAGGCTCGCCTGCCTCTGCTGCTCTCTGAGGCCAGAATGTTAGGGGGTTCCAGGCTGTAGCTGGGCACAAGCCACTGACACCACAGCATTGTTGCATCAGCTCCTAGGATGAAGTATGTCAGGGGTGCAGGATGGGCCCATATGATCCTGGTTTTCCCACATGATCCCTGCCTCAGTCAGAGCCTGGTTGGACGGGGCTCAGTAAATGAGGCAGACATCAATATTTCTTTTTATCTGTTGTATCACAGATAGAAACTGAATAGATTAGAACAGTGGTACCCAAACTTTTCCTCCCGCACCCCCTCCCCCTTACCAGTATTGGAATGTGTCCACTCCGGCCAGGCCAGGCCAGGAGCTGTGGCCAGGAGCGAGGGCTGAGAGTGGGGACCAGGGGCTGAGGCCAGAGCAGAGCAGGGGGCAGAGTGAGGCTGGGTGGCGTTCTCTCCCCCTCCCCCCCGATGGGGGCTGGTCCAGACCCCCCCCCCAGGTGTTCTTCCTTCTATGCCCCCCTTGGGGTGGGGAGGCGTGTGCCACAATTTGAGGACCACTGGATTAGAATGTGTGGACCCAGGCCTTGTTTACTTCACACCATCCAAACCCTGTCCTGAATGCAGAATTTTGGGAGCACTGTGCAGCTCAGAGAGACTCTTTTTCAGCTCTCCCTTCTCCCAGCTCAGGGGCAAATATTTCCCTCCCACCACAGGCTCTGAGACATTGGCAACCCAAAGCATCAGGTCTTCTGTTTAACTCTCAGCCAGTTGTGTTCCTGATGGAGCTGGTTCTGTCCTATAGAAATTGGTACCTTCCCCAGAGGGACTAGAGTCCTGATACAGACTTCACATGCCATCCCACGGAAACAGACCTGGTTAACTTTCACAGGCTTTGAAAGATTATTTTTCTGGCCATTTTCAACCAACGCTTTTTCAGCAAAAGCATCACCTTCCCTTGTAATCAGGGATCAGACTGGAAAACAAACCTGGTGATAGCTCTTGCAAATTCCACCCTTAAAGTAAGCTCCTCCCGTATGTGTTGCCAAAAGAATACACCACTCGGTCGATTGTGAAGATCCTCTCACTGGCTGTGTGCCCCTCTCCCCTAGGCAGGGCCAGTGCAAGGAAGTTTCACGCCCTAGGCGAAACTTCCATCTTGTGCCCCCCCAGCCCTGCAGCAGCTCCCCGCCCACCGCAGCAGCTCCCCACCCCCTGGCCCAGGGTGCCCTGTGGTACCTCCCTACCCCAGCTCACCTCTGTTCCATGTCCTCATGCTGTCCTGCTCTAATTCTCCTCCCAGGCTTGTGGTGCCAAGCAGCTGATTGGCGATGCAAGCCTGGGAGGCAGAAGAAGCGAAGCAGCGACTGCACGGTGGAACCCTCGGGCTGCCGACAGCGCGCTGACCCAGGGGAACCCCTGGGCTGCCGGCTGCCGTCAGCGGCGGGCTGACCCAGGGAATCCCTGGCTGCCGGTGGCAGCTCAGACTCCATCTCCCTCCCAGGGCAGCAGCCGCTCAAATACTTAAAAAAAAAAATTGGGGGCGCTGCTTTTTGGTGCCCTCAAATCTTTGCACCCTAGGCAACCGGCTAGTCCACCTAAGGTAGCACCAGCCCTGCCCCTAGGATTTGCCTTGGCCAGCTAACACAGATAACAACTGCACTGCCTTGGACTTTAACATGGGCTAGCATAAAACCTGTTAAAAATGCATCTTTCCTCCTAGTGAAGAAAAGGCCATAGGGATTGCCCATGCTAGAATGTTTTGCCTCAAGTGAATTGATTGCCAGTTAACTGGAAGGAGTTAACACATTTTAAAGACCCATCTGGACATGCCTCAAATGTCTGATCCGGAATACACACCTGTCTGGTTTACCCTAGCTTGAGCCTGTGACCTCACAAGGGGGATGAAAGAGGGAACAGGAAGGCCTGCTGAGGGGCAAAAGACAGAGTCGAGCTGTTTGCTCAGTTTCAGGAGAAGCAAGGGAGCCATGGTGGGAGTTAGCGGAGGAGCATATCAGGGGAGCAAAAGTTACTTATTGCGTAAGGGGGAAGAGCCCCAAATTGTTTCATTGGCTAAGTGGTTTTATTTGGGGGCTTGGAAATTATTAGTGGGAGAAGGAGGGAATCAAAGCCAATGTGTTTGGTTGCTGTTCTCTAATTGTGAACCCCACACACCCCACTTTTTTTAGGCACCAGCTGCCACTGTTGTAAAGTGTCCTGATTCCCTGTGCACAGGATTCTAGAGTCCCCTGATGAGTACTGTGTAAGGAATGGCATTAGTCCCTTTCATCTCCTCATAGTCTATTACATTTTAAAACCCCTATGTTAAAAGAACATTATTATGCTTGAAATGTCAAACACTCCAAGGTGTTGAAATGCCAGAATTAAGGTGTTGCTTGTGCAACTTTAATTTGGCCCCTTTGGCATCTGCATTATGGTACAGTCTTTAATTATATGATCACATACTCATTTCCTCCCCTCAGGAAAAGACTCTTGCACACTTATCTGGGTGTAGCATATAATCTGGCCTTGGATTTTTCATTATCTTCTTACCCTCAATGGTGCTAACAAAAAATGTACATGCATACTCCCCTTCTGCATCTAATCCTCGCTCTTGGCTCCTGCCACCTTCCCCCTGCCCCTTAGCTTACCCATCCCCTGGGCCTGGCTCTTGCCACCCTCCTACTTTGCTCCTGTCCCCTCCATATCCCTGCCTATACACCCACTGCCAGACCCTGCTCTACTCCTCCCTCTGATCCTGGCCCTGCCCCACAACCCCTCACTGCCCCTGCAGGTTCGCAGTAGGAGAGGACTATCAGGGCAGGCACTCTGGGTGCTAGCATTTGAGAGCACCAAATCCTCATTTTTGGTTTTGGTTTTTTGAGTGGGGCGGGGCATGGGGAGGGCAAAAATGGTTTTCTGCCCTGGGTGACAAAACCCATAGGGTCTGGACCTGTGTCAGCCTCTCTGCCCTACCCCCTACTGGATCTGGTCTGCCAATGCTTCTTACTCCTCTTCCAGCTACTGTCCCCCTCACCCTGGTTCTCCCACTCCTGACTGCTACAACCTCTTGTCTCCTCCTCCAGATCCAGACTAACACGGCTACCCCTCTGATACCTGATTAAGTGAGAGAGACCCAAATAATCCTGAAAAGTTACCTGAACCCATATGCTGCAGAGACAGGCCAAAAAAACCCCAAGGTCACTGCCAATCTGACCTGGGGAAAATTTCCTTCCCAGCTCAGCATATGGAGATCAGTTAGACCCTGAACATGTGAGCAAGAACCAGCCAAGCACCTGAGAGAGAGAATATTTGGTGCCACCTTAGAGCCCTGCCCCCCCCCACCCCCGCCCAATGTCCTATCTCCAGCTGTGGCCATCCTTGATGCTTCAGAGGAAGGAGATACAAAAAATCCTCCCAGAATAAAATGGGGGTGGCAGGAAAGAATCCCTTCCTAACCCCTGCTAGTGGCTGGTTGAAACCTTGAAGCATGAACTTTAGGAACATAAGACATAAATTGGAAATGAGTCCCAGGGCTATTGATCCCTGCCATCACAAGCAACCCCATCATACAATTACACTCATAAATGTGTCCAGCTGTCTCTTAAAACTAATTAAGTTGTTTGACCCCACAATTCCTATTGCAAGGATCTTCCAGAACCTGACTCCTCTGATAGTTAGAAATCTTCTTCTAATTTCCAGCCTGAATTTGTTCATGGCCAGTTCATTATACCCATGTGTTCTTGTGCCATCATTTAGCTTAACTAGTTCTTCATGGTATTTACCCCTTCAACGTATTTATAGTGAGCAATCATCTCTCCTCTCAGCCTTCTTTTTGTTAGACTAAACAAGCCAAGCTCTTCCAATCTCCTCTCATGAGACAGGTCCTCCATTCCCCCTGATCACCCGAGTAGCTCCTCTCTGCACCTGTTCCAGTTTAAATTCATCTGTCTTGAACCTGGCTATACACAATATTCTAAATGAGCTATACACAATATTCTAAATGAGGTCTCACCAGTGCCTTGTATAATGGGCATTAACATTTCTCTGTCTCTACTGGAAATGCCTCACCTAATACATCCAAGGATAGCATTTGCCTTTTTCATAGCTGCAACACACTGGTGGCTCAACACATTGGTGGCTCTGTGATCAACCCGTACACTCTGCTTCTCTGTCACTTCCAACTGATGAGGCTCAGCTTGTAGCAGAAATTCTTATTATTAGACCCTAAGGGCATGACCTTGCACTTTGTACTACTGAATTTCATCCCATTTCTCTCACTCCAGTCTTCCAGGTCATCCAGATCTTCCTGTGTAATATTCCCACCCTCCACTGTACTGATGATGCCTCCCAACCTTGTATCATCAGCAAATTTCATTAGCGCACTCCTACTTTTTCTGCCAAGGTCATTAATAAAAATCTTGAATAAGATTGGTCCCAAGACGACCGATCTTTGAGGAGCTGCACTAGTAACCTCCTTTCACCACAATCTGTTGCCTTCTCCTCTTTAGCCAATTCTTTATCTACTTTACAATGCTTTACTGATCTCCATCTTCTCTGATTTAACTAATAATTTCCCAGGTGGTAATGTATGAAATACTTTACTGAAGTCCAAGTATATTAGATCTATTGCGTTACATCCCATTCACCTCTATTAAATTATGGCATGTTGAGGTCATGTAGGGTGTTATTTAAAGGAAATTCTTGCATGTTCAGGTATATTATTTCATGGACTAAATATTTGTCTGTTTTGGAGAGATTTGTCTCAACCAATGCAGTCCAAAATCACACTGTCCCCACTGGTACCCCTGTTGGTGGTCTCTGCCAAGAGCAGAACGCCCTCAGAAGAGGTCAAAACACTGAACTAAAAACTCTGATGGCAACTGGAGCTTTGTCTACACTAAGGCCTCCATCATTTCTGCCACCTGGAGACCCACAACCGTGGGGATTGTTTTTGCAAAACATCCCTTGTATGGGCAAGGCTAAGGAGACTGGCCTACTCTCTCCCCACTAGAAGGGAGTGGAGAATGGGTGCAGGGCAGCTCAGGATTCCCCACAGTGCCTTGCCAATGTGCCTTAATCCTCATCTAGTGGATAGTTTCTAATTTAACAGCAGCCTCTGCATGGTCCATTCAATCCTTGGCCTTTCTTCAACAAAAAGCGTGCTGACGGCAGTAATGTGAGTGATGGCTACCCAGCCACTGGAATCCAGACCGAGATCATGCTCCCTTTTCACATCAGCCTGGAGGTGTCAACCTTCCAATCTGAGACAGATTCAGACACAGAGGTGAAAGATTTCATAGGGTACGTCTACACTACCACTTCTGTTGGTATAACTTCCATTGCCGCTCCTTGGGAGTGGATTCATTGAGTCAACGGGACAGCCCCCTCCAACTGGCATACAGCGGCTACAGTAGAGAGCTTATAGTGGCGCAGCTGCATTGGTACAGCTGTGCTGCTCTAAACTCTAGTGTAGCCATAGCCACGATCCATTCCCAGTTCCCTGTGAGCTGGCTAGGGCCCCGAGTATTATCATTTATCCTCAGCATTTAGGAGTTCTCTATCAAGAAAAATCTATTTTTTGCACATTATTCTGTTAGTCCAACCATAAGATACAAGAGCACTTGTGGTCTGGACATAAATGTCAAGTTAAATCTTAGATATGCCTTGGTTGCAGCTTTATCCAGCTCATATTAAAATAAAGACCACTTTTCCTTTCATGCTTCCTCAGATTAATGAATAAATAATCCTTCCATTTGCCTAGTTGCTAGTAACTTTCACTTAAGCAGCATGTTTAGGAATGTTCAGTTTTATTCTTAGTTAGGACTGGCCAAGAATAAATCAAACTGCATTATCATGCAGAATCAACCGGTAATGCAGCGTGAGATTGTGCCTTTCATCCAGGTGTTTCCCAGCATACCCTTCCATTTACTAAAACCACATAGCCACTTTAATAAATCAGAGTTTCACCTTGCTGAAGAGACTCACACTCTCCCAGCAGCAGGCTCTTGCATAGGTGTTTCAGCACATAAAAATCATACCTGGGGATTTTCTTGGCAGCCGCTCCAGGCTCAGTCCTTCAGGAGCCCTTATTACTCATGATCCAGTGAGGGAATACTAGTTGAAGGGAGCTGGCACTCCAGACTGAAGGTGCTGGCAAGAATGTGGTGCTCAGCATATGTCAGGCTGCACTGAGTAGCTGGCAGTGTGGGATGCTGTTTCACAGGGAGCATTTCTGTGTCTGGGGCAGCCTGTGCTGTCCTTTTCCCTGAAGGGCAGCATTTCCACACACACAGTAATAGCAGCCTGGAAGGTAGCAGGGAGTTATGTGTATCCTGCAGCAAGGGAACAGAGTGCTTGGGTGGCAGCAGGAATATCTTGCAGTGATGGACAGGGCAGCCATTTTAATGTCCAGGATTACAACCCATGTACCCTGACCATGCCCTACTTCTTCTCATCCAGCACCTTCCTACCTCATTCCCTCTGCTGCCCAGTCTGAGCTCAGTGTGGGCTGAGAGGCTGGCTCATACCCCTCAGCGCTGCACCGCGCAGCGGCATCTCTGTAGAGAAATGGCACATGCCTGGCGTTGTCTCTCCACACCTCCTTCCTCATTTCAGATGTGCTCAGCAGCAGCAGCTAGGGTTGGCCAGGAGCAGTGCTGAGCAGCTGAAAACAGTGCCAGTCATCAACCCAGACATATTTCTGAAGATGCTAAGAATATCAGGGTTGGAAGGGACCTCAGGAGATCATCTAGTCCACTCCCCTGCTCAAAGCAGGACCCATCCCCAGATAGATTTTTGCCCCAAATGGCCCCCTCAAGGGTTGAACTCACAACCCTGAGTTTAGTAAGCCAATACACAAACAACTGAGCTATCCCACCCCCCATTGAGTTATCCAAGGGGATCCTTCTTGCCACATGCTGGGCAGAGTGTTCCAGCCAGTCGGTCAGCCTGCAGTGCCCACTCCCTTCAGCTTGCTGTGACTTGACTGAGCGTAACAAATCTCGGCTCAGCAGCCTTCCTGCCGGCCATACTCCTGCAGGATTGAGGCCTCACATAAAAGTTTCACCCTCACTCCTGTGTTATCCTAGCAGAGACTGTGGAGATGTTTTCCTACTTGTGGAGCACTGAAGCAGGGATCGCCTGTTAGCCTAGGCTATCCTAAGTAGCTTATCACACAGTCAGTTTCCTCCAGTTGCAGTGTGTTAAGGGTGGGGCATAAGGTGGAGTTGACTCAGAAATACTGGAAGGATCGATCAGAGAGAAGCCTGACCGACCCCTCTTGATGACTACGAGCACTCCCAGACTTTGGGGAGGTTTGGATCTACATTCAGATCTGGAGCCGGACCTGCCTCTGAGTAAATCATGACAGGTCATCCAATTGCATAGGTGCTGGAACTAGGGGTACTGCCACACACCCTGGCTTGAAGGGGTTTCCATTATATACAGCATTTATAGTTTGGTTAAATGTCTCTCAGCTCCCACGCTATACAAATTGTTCCAGCGCCCCGTCCAATTCTGCCTTCTTTGTACTGATTATGTTCCTGGCAGCCCTGTGGTCGGAGTTTCTAACAATTATCTGGTGCCTGATCTCAGTGCTTTAGTGCTCATTCCGTGTTGTTTCTCTTTTCTCTCCTCCATGTACGTGGTGCAATATACATTCTAATAAAGTGATACTCAGACTGGGGCTGGGGAGCCGCAAGTGGCTTTTTAATATGTCTCCTGTGGCTCTTTGCAGCACATGATATTAAAACAGTGTGTGATTGCTTTTAGTATTTTATTAACCAATTGTAGTTGATAAAATAATACTTGGTCAGTCATTTTGCTGTGAGAAAAATATAAACTAAATATTTCCCCATCATACTGTTTAAATATAAAGATATAGTACTATAGTAAATGAAACAATGTATTCACACTACTGTGGTTCTTATAGGTAATGCCAATCACTAATTTGGTTCCTGAACCACTGAGGTCTGAGTATCACTGCTCTAATATCTGTTTAGCATGGCCCGTAATTCTCACTGGTAATAATGCCTGGTACCATCACATGCTTTCTCTCTCTTTGACCCCAGCACTCTGCAAAAAGTGACACAACAGCTCTGACTGCAGGTTCAAGATCTATGATCGTCAAGCACTAAAACTGAATCCTCTTTTTCCTACTGTATTTACTTATGTACGTCTACAAGGAGCTGTCTCATGTGTCACAGCCCAAAACAGCTACAGAAGATAATGATTTTCACATAAACAAGCGCATCTTTCCTGAGGAGCTTTGCCAAAAAAAAAAAAAAAAAAATCAAGCAAGCGTTTCTAGAAATTATAAAGCAGCAGAAAACTCACAGATATTAGAGATTAGCTCATAGGAAAGAAACTTTTGCCCAGATTTCTTAAGGTATTTCAATGTTGCTGCACATAGTGTCACAAGTCCTAACTGACTGAAAGTGAGATTTAGGCTCTTAAAAAGGGATTTAGGCACTTAAGAACCTAAATCCCATTGATAGTCCTTTAGTTTTAAAATCTCAGGACTGGCTTCCCTCAGAGTTTATCAGGAGCAACTCAGTAGGATTTAATAGTTACACTAGTGAAGACTCAAGCACCCATCTCCTCTGTGGCCCTGTCTCCTCTGCCCAAGACAGTTTGGAGGAATGGAGACTGGAAGAGGAGTCCGTTTGTTAGGCTGTTCCTTTCTGACTCACCAAGGCCGGTGGAAGTTTCATGTGTAGTATAACGGCAGAACACACAATAACAAGGCAGGTAAGAGAAGAGAATTTTGTCCTCAGCCCTAGGACACTGAGTACCTTGTGCCAAGTACCCTCTACTGCGGCTTTTCTCTTCAACATAAAAACCACATTCCTCTCCACTCCCTTTCCCTTCTGAGCACACAGAGGCTACTCATACCTCCACAGCCCCTTAGTCTAGCTCATCGTGTGAGCACAGGGACTTCTCTGGTTTTTGGAGCATCTTTAAATAATCAGGTTTGAAGAGCCAGTGTGAAGAGCACATCCCATGGGCTCCTACAAGCCCTCCCTGCTCCCTTGACAACTTACAGATATTCTTGGAATGTTCATTCAGCACCAAGGGAAAATTTAACCCACTTTTGTGGGTCAACATTAAATTAGTGGTACCCTTCAATAATTTCATTAAAACGAGAGCTGGATCTGAACCATACCAGAAAGGGGAAACCATGCTAGCCTGGAAAGGGGCATGACCAATACAGTTAGGACATGCTGAATCATGCACTCGGGTGGCCTGTGAACCCCAGTGGAACTTACAGCTGCCCCTCCTCACTTTGAAACATAAGGGAGAGCAGCAGTGGAAATATCATCTGTCTTCCCCAAGGACAGTTTCCTCCCTGGGGTATAGCAGCCCTTACTGGTGCAGGGACATGTAAACTGTACCAGTGAGGTGAGTCTGGCCTGTGGGTTTAACCTGGGAGATAAAAAGTATAGAAGGGCTGTGACTAAAAACCCTCTGTAGTTGTGAATGCCCATAGTAATTCCCAAACACCTGGCCAACCTATGTGAGCACACTGAACTGGCAGGCCAGCTGGCATCTGGCAGTGGGCAGTCCTCAACCCGCCTGTCTCCAACGAGACCTCACACTGGGATGCTTCTCCTCCTCTTCTAGCACAGAATTGATTCATTTGGCCTCTCAAATGCAGGTGAGCGCTGTAACCCCTGATTTCATTTTAATTAAAAAAAAAAAAAAGTGGCCTCCTCCTGACTTTGAACAAATCACCAAAAACAGAAGCATTAACGTGAGTCAGTTCCCTGCTTCGTATAACTATGCCACCTGCCTAGCAAGCCAGCAACTGCTCTCACCTTTAGTTTTGACCTTGTTCTTGAAATGCTGACTGGTGCCAACTTGTCTCTTTCTTCCCTAGATCTCATTCCCCTCTGGAAGATTCTTCCACACCCTCTTTGCATTGTTTTTCTTAGCTATGTAGGTACAGTCTGGGGGGTGTATTGCTTGAAACCCCCTCCCTTCCCAAACAGCCATAGATTTAAGGCCAGAAGGGTCTATTATGATCTTGTAGTCTGATATTCTGCATAACACAGGCCAAAGAGTCTCACCCAATAATTTCTGCATGGTGGCATTTTGAGTTGGCTTCTGTGACCGGTCTGGCAATTTTCCAATATCCAGGACAAACCTTATTTTATTAACCTTAAGTATCTTACGAGCTAATTGTATAAAAATGAAAATATTCATGTGGGATTGTATGTAATGTCTCGGGGGAGGGGAGGACATGACAGATGTAAACCCTGGGAAGTGGTATGAGCATCAAAGGACTATTTGAAACAATGGGCCAGACAACAAAGAACTTTTAAAGTTATGTGGGTTTCCCAGGAAATCTCTAAAAGAGGAATATGCAAAAGTACCCCTTCCAGTTATGCAAGAGCTCAGCCTTGGAAGCTTTGCCCTGAGGAGGGGCCTTTGTCTGATGATCCCGTGTCACAAGGACAAGATCAGAGGCCTAAAGGAACGAATCACGGATTCATGAGGAAGCTTGTTCTGAGTCAAGGATGTTATGAACTTGTGACCACAGAAAAACTCCTTGGTGGGGTTTGAAGGACTGATCACCTACCAGAGCCCTTGTTACAGTTGGGGATGATCTCTATTAAACTTATTAGCAAGTGTGTAGGGGTTCTTTCATTGTTTTAATATGTCTTCGCTGTTATGCTTAAGAATAAATGTTCTTGCTTAGGAAAAGAGGTATGGTACCTTACAGCTATAGGCACTTAGGCTGTTTACAGCCTCTGGAGAGAAAGCAAAGCAGGCCTGCAGAGATGGTCTGACTGGCTATGGAATTCACAGTGTGTGCAGAGAACTGTGCAGCCCATTAGGAGGGAGTGAGATGCATATCTCAGCCCAACAGAGGTGACGGCTGAGAGTTGGATGCCTGAGAGTGGATGCCCTTAGTGGACCATGAAGGGGCAGCAGAGGTACAATTGCTCTGAACCGTGACATCCTCTATGGCATTTACTCCAGTGTCCTCTCTATGGCCGAGGACTTTAGTCACAATATATCACAATAGAAATATAAATGTTTAATAATAATTCACAAAGTGGAATTTCATATCAGGCACCCCCTTACCTACAGCTAGAATAACAGCCTCAATTTATAATCCCTTTCTCCTGGACCCGCCCTTATAGACCAGTACTGCTCAGCCAATCGAGCTCCTGTTGGAACACACCCCCTGCTCTCTGAGGGCATCAAAATCCCTGGCCCTGTAGGAACAGGCTGGACAAGGGACAAGGAAGAAGCAGCAGCTTCCTTCCTCTTGCTGCTGCCTCTGCCCCTGTTCCACCCCCTTCAACCTCCCATCTAGGCCCAGAGTAGCTCCTCAGCACCCTCTCCCCTCACCACGGTGGTTCTGGGCAGAAGTGATGCTTAAAGGGTCTGTGAAGCTGGTTTCACAGCCCCTTCTAGTGACCCCTCCCAACCCTGGGAGCTGAGCACTGCATCAGCAGGAAGAAGCTCCTAACCCAGCCAGCATCAGACTCTGACAGGATGGTGGGATATTGTGAGTTAAAGGATCATTTTTTTGGCCATTTGTGGGTTGGGGATCAAAAAAGGTTGAAAACTGCAACTATAAACAACCATCCTGTACATAGTCCCGAACCAAACTCTTGGCTCCAGTTTGCCACTTCAGTCCCTGGGGGTGGGGAATTTAGATGCCAAATCCACATTTCACAGTGTTTGCGCTCTGTATCATTCTGAATCAGAACCCTTGCTCCTGACACCGTGGATTTTTTTCAAGGGGCCACATTCGGATCTGAAATTCATTTTTCTAGACCATTTCTAACAGATTTGTGTCCTTCTCATACAAGGCTTTGGTTTGCCTTTCCTTCCACTGCAGACATGTGGATTTTAGTATTTCTTCTTCTCCCATCATCTCAGGCCTTTCTCCTGGCTTCTCTGCTCTACGTGGTGCTCAAACTGCTGTCTTTCCCTCACGTTACTTTTCACCCTGAGTCATAGTACCTTACCCTTGGCATGTGGCATGTCCAATGAGATGAAATGTGGGTGCAGAGGGGAGTCCCAGTCCCACGGCAGAGGCCTACCACCCCATCTGAGATGCCATGCCATCATTTATCAATAGTGGCTTTATAGGATAGAACACATAGTACCTTGTTGCACTGTGTTTAGTTATTAGCAATATTTGGAACAAAATTTCATGGGGGAAGGAACTGATTAAAATGTACCAAACTGCATCATCTTTAGTCCTTCGCAAAATCCCTGATGTCAGTGGGTGGGTGGGTGTGGGGGAGGAAATGATTGATGTAAAATGTCCCCTCTCTCCAGGAAATCTTTCTCCCCCACACCCATAATAGTGTTATTTGGTACTTGATTAACAGTTTCATCTCTCAGTGTTCTAGGAGGAAGCACAACTAGAAATTAGACCAAGGGACTAGTAGTCAAAAGATCTGGGTTCTGCTCCCAGCTCTTCCACTGACACATCGCATGTCCCCAGGCAAGTTACTTAACTTCTCTGGGCTAAAGTTTTCTCCTCTGTAAAATGGTGATGTGAATGATTTTACTTAGTTCACTGGGCTGGTGTGAAACTGAATTAATGTTTGTAGTAAGTGCTTTGAGATCCCCTGACGAAAAGAGATCAATTATTAATGAAGTATTCTCTTCAAAGGCTTTTACAAACATTCCCTAATTAACCCATGCAACACATCTACAAGGGCATATGTTGACCTGTTTAACAGATGGAGCAACTGAAGTAGATTCACCCAGCATCACAGAAGGAGTCAGTGCTAAGGTGTAACAGGTCAGCAGGACTCTTCTCTTGACCCATGTGGTTAATACATGGGTGGAGGGATAGCTCAGTGGTTTGTGCATTGGCTTGCTAAGCCCAGGGTTATGAGTTTAATCCTTGAAGGAGTCATTTAGGGATCTGGGGCAAAAATCTGTCTGGGGATTGGTCCTGCTTTGAGCAGGGGGTTGGACTAGATGATCTCCTGAGGTCCCTTCCAACCCTGACATTCTATGTTCTAATTCAAATCCTGTGTAAAGCTAATGAAGCTTGCTGACTGGTCATGGCAGGTGCAACCTCTTAACTGTGGGTGTGGCCTGTGTTCCTGGGACATAAGGGAGGTTGGCCTACTGTGTAGGAACTAGGACAAAAGAGGCCTGGAGGAACCTAGAAACAACCAAGCTTAAGAGAAAACCTAGAGTGAGGCTTATGTTCTGTTGTACGATTATTATTTTACTTACCCATAAAGCCATTCCCTTGTATGTGAGAATACTGGTATACAACTGATGGGCCCACTCTTACAGTCCGTATTCAGACAACATTTATTTTGATTTTGGAAGTTTTTCCTGTGTAATGGCTGAGCAATGACTTCAGGCTTTGACCACATGATTCTGGATTTAGTGGCTCTAGACTTCTACCAGACCGTGATCCAATTGTTCTGTTATAAGCATGATCATTTAACTCCTGCATCTTTTCCAGACCCTCTGCCATCTCCTCTTTCTCTGTCCCCTGGAAGATATGCCCATGTCTCCGCGGCACTTAACCTGCAGCTCCTTGCAGGAATAACGAGACTATCCCATCTATATCTTCACATTCATCGGCCCCATCTACATTTGACATTTTGGCATACAAGACCCATTGCAACCCTCTGAAGTCAATGGGAGTTTTGTTGGTAACTTCAACAGGCCCATGATTCCACCCCTGGTGTTCACATACAACAGAAGTGCTCGCAATGGGAAGCACACAGGTGTTCACACAAGCAGTGGGATCCACAGAACTCTCTTGCCTCCTATAGATGCTGATTTGCAGGTACAGAATTCCTGATGCTTTATCTTTATTTACTACTTTAACCATCTTTTTACGACTCCTTTTAAATTATTCCCATGAACCTTAATCTCACTGGCAATGCAGTGCTACCTCTGCATTTAGAAACCCATACAGTTCACCACCAGACACATTTTTAGTCACCACACTTCTCAAAAACAATCTTACCCTTTGCATGTGAAAATACCTGGAGCATGACTTGATCATGGCACACAACTGTCTGTGTAACTTGCACCATACTGAATTTTTGAGGTTCAGAACTGATCTGAGAAGAATTTTATTTTGCAAGAAAGGCATGGGATTTCCCACACTCGGATCCCGCCCCCCCCAGCCTATGAGGTTTGGATAAGCTTTTATGGTGTATGGGACAGCATTGAAAGGGTTAAGCTTTGGAAATGGTGCCATACCCCTTGGGATATGATGAGCCAGAGAGAAGTTGGCCTGATGAAGTAACTCAATATCCTGCTGGAGAGCTGTGGACCAAGCCAGAACTAGGAAGAATTAATTCTGACCCTGAAATTGCACAGCAGGCAACAGAGTTGAATCAAGATCTGAGTCTTAATAACACTTAACACCAGAGGTGAAAGTAAGCTGGTATGGGCTGGTACGGAGGACCGGTAAGAAAAGGAGACTGGCTGAGGGAGGGAGAAGCTTGCCCCCTGCATAAGAATAGTTTAAACTCAGCTGTTCCCTGGGCGGTTCAGCTCTCGGGGTTAGGAGTGGTTTCTGGCATCCTTGTTAATTTCACCCACAGTAACTGGCGGGAGTGGGGAGGGTGTGTTTGACCATGGCAAGGGCAGTCCTTGTCTGCCCCCGGGATGAGGGGAATCTTGTCTCCAATACTAATATACACAACAAATACAAGCATTTGGCTCCACTGCTTAAATCCAGAGCTAATAAAAGCAGGTGGAAGGGGAAAACTCACTGTCACATTGGTTTCTCGTCTCCTCCCTCCCCATCCTCCAGACAAGGCTCTGCATTCCTCTCCCACCCCCAGCAGAGGTTCTCCTCTAGGCTCTAGCTTGCAGTAGGGACACTGACTGAGATGCCTGCTGCACCTGCCTGCATAAGAACAGTGTGTGAGTGTGACCATGGCAGGGGCAGTTCTTTTCTGCCTCCGGGATGAGGGGATCTCCTATACACAAAAAACACAATCAAAATCAGGAACCATTTCCAAGTTCAAATCTATCCCATTCCCTGCCCAGCAGAGGATCATGGTTGTGGTGTCCAAACTGCTTGCAGATCCTCTTTGAACTGTTACTGAACTGGGCAAGGAACAGCTGAATTTAAACAGACTTATGCAGGAGGCAGGGTTCTCCCTCCCTCAACCAGTCTCCCTGCTTCCTGCTGCAAACTAGAGGGAAGCCCCTGCAGCTGCTGCTCAGAGCCAGGCAGAGAGAAGCACAGAGCCTAGTGTCCGCAGCCTGGCTGGAGGAGGAGGGAGGACACGGAGAACAATGTGACAGTGAGTTTTCACTTTTTCAGGCTTATTCCAATAGTAAAGTTTTATTACAGACAGTCCTGGCAGTAGTAATAGTGGCTTTATTTTCTCTATCCATGTCGTGCAATGGGAGGGATCCAGGAAGTAAGCAGGAGAGGTGGGTTGCTTACGATTGGACCATGTGGGTAAGAAATGTAAATTACTTTCACCCCTGCCCAAACCCCAGGGCTCCCAGCCGCCTCTGCAGCTGGTAGCTCCGGGTGTGATTTAAAGGGCCCAGCTCCTAGCTTCAGCTGAATCCCCGAGCCCTTTAAATCCTGATTTAAAAGCTGTCATAGTATTAATCCTCACTTTGAACATTAGAGTTCAAATATGAAGTACTAGCATGAAGTTCTCTAAGCTTAATCTCCAGCTTAGATCTGATAGGCTGCCACCAGATCAGGAATTGCTAGGGCCTGATCCCCCCTTTCCTCTCTCTGGTGTCCCCAACCCTCCCGTTGGTGGGGCCACCAGATTCAAATCCCTTGGATGCTAAAAGCAGGGGAGAAAATCCCTTCCCCCTCTTCCAGGCTTGCCTCTTGGTCTAGCCTGCAAGTATCAAGAAACCGGTTTTCTCTGCTTCCAAGAGATAAGCGTTCTCTGCCCTCAGGACAATTGAGATGCAAATACCAACAGCTTGGCTTTGCCTTTCCCGTGCCTGCCTTCCCGTGAGGGAAGCAGGTACCTGATACAGAGGCTTCACTTTCTCTGCCTTACTAGAAAAAGACTTTCACAAGGTTAAAAAGAAAACTTTATAGAGAAAAAGAAGGAAAAGATAAACAATAATCTTGCATAAGAAACTCAATACAGGCTCTTGCTTATAAGAAAATATGAAGAAACAGTCTGATTTAAAAGATAGCCCGATTAAACAGTCCAACCAACCACATACATGTAAATACAACCCAAAGCCCTCATAGCCAAATTGCTTTGGGGTTCCTTTGTACTCACAGATGTTGTAGGAGCAACTGGAGATAAGATGCAGTTAGGAGAACTTGTTAACTCACAGCCGAGAAAACAACAAAAGACACAGCCATCCACATCTATTCGTACAACCCAAAGTTCCTCATAGCCGAATTGCTTTGGGGTTCCTTTGTACTCACAGATTTTGGTATAATATTTGAAATAAGAAGGAGTTAGGAGGAAAACTTGTTTACTCACAGCCGAGAAAACAAAAAAGACCCCGAGTATACAAATTCCCGCCCCTGACTTTAAACAATCCAATTCTCTGATTGGTCCTCTGGTCAGGTTACCCTTTCCAGGTAAAAGAAACTTAACCCTTACGTTACCTATCTATTTATGACAAAAGCCCCGGGATTTTCTGATAGAAGCCACACCTCTTCCGGTTGAGGTCCCTCCCCATCCCCAGGACTCTGGAGTGTAGGCAAGTCCTTTAAGTTACTTTCACCCCTGCTTAACACTTTATATTTCCATGGGTTAACTATGGAAGAAGTGATGCTTTGAGGTGGGGAGGGAGACTTACTTATTGTGTTGGCCTGATTATATCATTAGCTTTTGGCAGGCTGAAATAACTTTCTAGACATTTAAATTGTGTGTGTGATATTCTAATTGATGGAGCCTATTGGATTGGTTTTGGGGTTTTTTTAGAAATTGAAATGTTTAATTTTTCAAATCTACCTGTGAGGTAGATAGATTTACATTATCTCCATTTCATATAAGGGAAAAATGAGATACAACAAAGGTTAAGTGACTTGTCCAGTCACACACTGAATCAGTGGCAGAGGCAGAACTAGAACTGTCTTTTCTTGGCTCCCAGCACCATTCTAACTATGATGCCTTTCAACAAACAAACTTGTTTATTTTTCTAACTCCCCTCCAGACTTATTAGGGACTTTTACTTGTAATTCTTGTGGTGTTTATCTGCCTTAAATCCTTTAACATTCGCCCATTATTGCTGAAAATGCCATGTCCCCAAAGGTTCTATTAGTTTTCCAGCTGAAATCCTGCTCCAGATCAGTTCTTCCTTTCATTACAGCTGTAATTCCTCCAGTATCTTCATGCTAAGCATGTGCTGCAACTATGAAAACTAAGTCTACATCTTGTCAGACTGCCTGAGACAACAGCAATAGCAGCAGCTGCACACAAACGGTCCTCAATGAGAAAAGTGTCTATCCACCTTTCAGATACAATTTCTGGTCACCCTTTCATTCTAATCCTGTGCTGTAAATTGCATTGACCACATAAGTAACATTTTAATGGATTCATTTTATTTCTGTTTTTAGGTTTTGTAAATATAACTTAAAAAAAATAAAAAAAACAAAATACTCATTTTTGGCCCTAACCTATTTGACAGCATCTCTTCAAATCACGTATATGGAAACACTCAGTCTTTCCAATGTAATATGTAAGACAACTTGATTGGAATTTTTATTAGATACTAAGGATCAAGCTCATTTGAACAACTCCAGTGCACTTGCTTACACAAATAGGGAATTTGGGCCAGAGGTTGGTTTTTAAAAAGGAGAGACCCATTTGTTGGGCCATCTTGCGTTCTCTCCTAAAGAATGCTAAGCTTTCAAAAACAGATGTTTATGTCACTCTGATCTGCAAAATCTGATCACACAGACACAGCTGGGTGATAACTAAATGCAAATGAATGCACTTGTGTGTGCAGAATAGGTAATTGCACTGACAAGTGAGTGTTTTGTGCCTGAAGTTTCCTGTTTGCAGCTGTACATTTTATGAACACAACTTAGGTATCTGTTTTTGAAAATTAGGCCCCCAAAGTACTTCCTAGTGAACAGGCACCTCCTGGTCTTCTAGGCATGGTAGAGTACAAAGGATAAATCACTAGCTGGAATCCTGCTATACTTACACTGATGTGAGTCCATTGAAGGCCATGAAGTTACTCTAGATTTATTCCAGTTGCTGTACTCTAATCTGGCCCACTACAATCACATGGGTTTGGAAGGAGGATCTTGGGGCTCAGGGTGGGATGGAGATAGGGATTGTGTTGGGGTGAAAAGTCCCAAGGCAAGCTGACTCCTCTGCAGTGCTCACAGTATCACTGTCACCACAAGGTTTGGTCCCTCACAACAAATACACACAGGTGGCAGCCCTATGCTCGATTCACATTACAACAATGAGTTAACATGATTTAAAATAGAAGAACTGACAGCTCCTCTGCTGCTGGAAACTGAGCTATTTTGGGCAGGTGGCTGCATTAAAATGTTCTTTCCTGGAGTTACACGGAAAGCAACAACTTAATAAGTTCCCTAATGCTGAGAAAAATCTTCATGCTTCAGTGTAAACTGATCCCCAGCTAGGGTGAGGAAGAAATCTCTCCTCATTGTGTAGTATTAACCATACTTAGCTCTTTGTATAGCCAACAATGCTTAACAACTGATCTTGCACAATTCATAATATTTTTGCATTATTATATCATCTACCACCTTTCTCAAATAAGCCTCACAGCGCTCCTAAGAGATACTGCAGTGTAAACATCCCCATTTTACAGATGGGAAAACTGAACCCAAGACAAAGTCACTGTAAAATCTGGGACTACTAGAACCCAGCTTCGCTTAACTAACAGTGATATGCTTGAGCAGGCCACCCCAAATATATTAGACTGGCATCCATGCCTTCCTCTGAAACATCAGACATTAGCTGCTGTCAGAGAGGTTACTTATCTAGATGGACACTTGATCTCTTCCCATGTTGCAAGTTCTATGTAGCTTTCAGCTGAGTGTAGCTCTTTACAAAATCTATTTGCGTTTTCTGACAAACTGATGTTCTGTGCATTACTGTAAAACATTCAGTGTCCATTAATAATCAGCAATTATAGCCTTCAGGATGCACATATGTACAGTTTAGAAGAATTCCCAGGGAGGTGCAAGGCTGATATATCTGCTCCCTTCATCAGATTTGTTGTGTTTGGTTTCACACAGCAAATATTTTTGTGCAGTATCAGATTGTCACCTTAATTTGTTCCTGCATCGCAGTCGCCATTACTCCGTGCAGTTCAGCTTCTAGGGGAGCCCCCCGCATTTGTGATACCTTTCTACTTTTCTGAATAGAAGATGTAAAAGGGTTTCACCGAACACAAGAAAACATCTGTTGAGGAAAATTAAATAACTGGGAAATAAAAGCCAATCCCCGAGGGCCCCTTTGTGGTGGATGTTTCACTCTGCTGCAGCCTCTGGTTACACAGAGAGGTGCATTGATAGTTTATGGCAAACCAATTCAGAAAAGAATCCCAGAGCAGGCCCCGACTAACCAATGTGCAGCAGGCACATTTGCACTAGGTCTCCATCTCAAGGGGGTCCCGAAGCACCAGATTTTGGTTGGTGGCGTTGGACTGGCTGCATGGGGCCATTCAGGTTTGGTCCTGCCACCCCTCCATTATAATGGAGGCAGCTGGGCCAAATTTGAATGAAAGTGGGGAGAGGGCAAATTCCATAGTTCAGAGGGCCTCAGAATTCTTTATTCTCATACTGGGCAATAACTGGTTAGTTGTTAAAATGAGAAACAAGCTATTGCTGAGAATGCCTTCTTCATTACAGTTCTGAAGGCAGCACTGGATCTTCATGACTGGTTTATCTTATGCTGATGTGTTACTTAATCAAGGTTTTCAGTGGGCATGAGTGAAGACAGAGATCCTTCCCATAAGACACTTCCTAGCCTACATATCCGGGAGATGAATACAACATGGATTTGTTCATCAAAAGATATTAGAAACCTGAAACTGATCAATTCCAATTGAAAGCAGAGAGAACTGACCTACAAGAATCACTTCTTGTAAATACACCAGCTTTGTTTGTGCAAAAGGGAATAGTGTGATCATCAGCTGATTAACGTTACCAGAAAATCTTGAGTACAGCGATGTCTGCTGATGTCCTGACTGAGCAAGGAGACTTTGGATGTTGGTCTGTGCTTCCTGATAAGAAACAAAAAGATGCTTTGAACAAGTGAAAACAAAGAAGTTTATGCCTCCAGCTGAAGCATAGAGAGGATTTTCCTTTGGATGGTCTGCTCTTCTCAGTGCAGTTCATCAAGAGTCTCAGTGTGCGGAGCAGTTTCTGTGATGGCAACTATCTGTCTATGTATCGATACGACTTTGTGCTGCTATCATGCCTTTCAGCTAGAGATGTCAAAGTGTAAAACCTACCCAATTAAGCCTTCCAATACCCACCAGCTCCTTGTGAGGAGGGTAACTGTTATTCTTATTTAACAGATGAGCGAAATTGAGCCACAAAGAGATCAGGGACCAGATGATGCCTATTGGACATAGGCCCGCACCAGAGACAGTGTGGAGTGGTTTTGTGCTAGTGTGAGATCTAAGCGGCATTATTCCTCAAGGAGGCAACATGGAGAAGCAGCACACCCACTGTACAGTTCCTTAGAAAGTTGTAGCATGCCCTCCTCTCCGCTATGTATCAGCTCTGAAAGGTTAGTGGGCTGGCCCTACCTTCAGCCTGCCCCTCTTCATCTTTCTGAAGTGGGCTGCACCCTCAGGCACTACCAGGAGCAGAACCTGAGCTGATGAGAATGCAGAGACTGGAACTGTGCTGGCTCCCACACGGAGAACACATGAGGAAAGGCTCTTTGTGCAGTTGCAAAAGGGTTGGGCACAATCTAGCCCTGCAGCAAGTGAATTATCTAAATTGCATAGTGGGTCAATGGCAAACCTTGGAACAGAACTCAGAAATTCTAAATTCCAGCTCCCTGCTCTCATTGGTAGACAATAATCCCCTCAGATCAAATGACAGAGAGGACTTTTGGCCATATAAAAACATTGAGCCCAAATAATTTCTGTAGTAACTCCATTAACTTCAAGCACTTACTTACACCAGTGATGAGAGCAATAGAAATTCCTAAAATAGGGAGAGAGTTACCATAGGGATTAATTTGCCCTGTTATGTTTGATATCTTTGCTACAACAAGACCACAAAGCCCAAAAAATTGACACCTTTTTCTATGCTCCATACAAGTGGGATATTTTTGTTTTGTAAATTCCCCTAAAAACAGAGACTTCTGAACATAAGAGTGGCCATGCTGGGTCAGACCAATGGTCCATCTAGCCCAGTATCCTGTCTTCCAACCATGGCCACTGCCAGATGCTTCAGAGGGAATGAACAGAACAGAGCAATTTATCAGGTGATCCATCCCCCATCATTTAGTCCTAGTTTCTGGCAGTCAGAGGCTTAGGAACACCCACAGAGTGGTGTTGCATTCCTGACCATCTTGGCTAATAGCCATTGATGGACCTGTCCTCCATGAACTTATTTAATTCTTTTTTTAACTCATTTATACTTTTGGCCTTCACAATATTCCCTGACAACAAGATCCAGAGCCACAGGTTGACTGTGTGTTGTGTGAAAAAGTACTTCCTTATGTTTGTTTTAAACTGGTGGCCTATTAATTTCATGAGTGACCCCTGGTTCTTGTTATATAGAGGGGTAAATAACACTTCCTTATTCACTTTCTATTTACCACGCTTGATTTTATAGATCTCTATCATATTTCCCCACACCCCTGTCATCTTTTCCAAGCTAAACAGTCTCAGTCTTTTTAATGTCTCCTGACATGAAAACTGCTCCATACCCTTAATCATTTTTGTTGCCCATCTCTGTACCTTTTCAAATTCTAATATATCTTTTTTGAGATGGGGCAACCAAACGACATGCAGTATTCAAGGCGTGGGCATACCATGGATTTAGACAATGGCATTGTGATATTTACTGTCTTATTATCTATCTGTTTCCTAATGGTTCCTAACATTGTTAGCTTTTTAGATTGTCACTGCACAATGAGCAGATATTTTCAGAGAACTGTCTAGGAGGATTCCAAGATCTCTTTCTTGAATGGTAACTGCTAATTTAGAACCCATCATTTTGTATGTATAGTTGGGATTATGTTTTCCAATGTGAATTTATCAATCAACTTCTGCTTGAGATCAATGGGAAGTAGGCACTCAAGTACCTTTGAGGATTTGGGCTGCCTTGCTTAATGGCTTTCCTTCCCTGATCCACCATTAAGGTACCCAAACACTTGAAGGTGATGGAGTTACCTCATGCAACTGGTAGTCTTCACCCTGTGCTGTATTATCACTTCAGGCCATCATTATATCTAGTTGGTCAACATGCTGTCCATCTTGTTTAGAATTTATTGAGAGGAAGCAGAGATTAGCCTGAATAGGGAGTGAAGAGTCCAATGTTTTCTCTTCTGGCTCTGTGCATTCTGTGATTGAGAAGACAAGCTGGTGTTTGTGTCTTTCCTGTGGGAAGAATAATAAGACCAACTGCAATTTGAAACCTCACATGAGAACAATTTTGTGGAGAAAAGCCACAACGAATCAGAGGAACATCCTGAACAGCTGATGCCACTATAATTGCACTTGGAATGGAGGGAATAGAAGGGAAATGACAGTGATTTCAGCCTGTGTTCATAAAGCAACCTTCATCGTTGTCTTTTGCATGCATTCTTTTTCTCCCAGCAAAAAGATGTTGAGAAGTGCTTTGTCCAGTTCTTTGTTATATTCCTTTGTCTGTGACACTTATGCTAAGAGTGGAATATAACAGGCCCACTCCAACTCCCATTGAACTCAAGTGAGAGTTTTGCCTTTTAATTTAGTGAGAGCAGGATCATGAACAATTTCCATTTCTTAGGACACAATTGTACATAATGATGAATTAGTTCCCAATCTGAAGGTTGAAGGCAATTTAAGTGAAAGTGATCATGAAATGATTCAATTATTCCAAGGAAAGGAAAGAGTTGAGAGCAGGAGAATAAGGACAATGGACTTTAACAAACTCAGAGAATTGGTAGGAAAAGTCCCCTGCGAAGAAAATCTAAAGGAAACAGAAGGTCAGGAGAGCTGGTAATTCCTTCAAGAGACAATATTAAAAGCACAACTGTAAACTATCCAGATACAAAGGAAAATGAGGGAGAATAGTATGAGGCCAATATCAGGAGTGCTTGACCTGGAAAATAAAAAGGAGTCCTGCAGCAAGTAGAAGCATGGACAGTTTGCTGGAGATGAGTACAAAAGAATAGCACAAGCACGTAGGGACAAAGTCAGAAAGACCAAGGCACCAAAATGAGTTAAACCTAGCAAGTGATTGATGTAAAAGGCAATAAGAAAAGGCTCTTTAACTACATTTAAGAGCAAGAAAAAGATGAAGGAAAGTGTAGGTCCTCTACTTAGTGGGGAAGAAATGCTAATAACTTATGACATCAAGAAGGCAGAGGTGTTTAACACCTATTTTACTTCAGTCTTCACTGAAAAGGTAAATTGTGACCGGACACTTAACATGATCAACATTAGCAATTGGGGGAAGAAAGGGAAGCCAAAAGCGGGGGAGGACAGTTCAAGAATATTTAGGTAAGTTAGATGTATCCAAGTCAGCAAGGCATGATGAAATTCATCCTAAGGTACTTAAGGAACTAGATGAAGCAATTGTCTTTGAGAATTTATGAAGGACGAGTGCGTTCTCAGAGGACTGGAGAAGGGCAAACATTGTGCCTGTTTTTAATAAGGGGAATAAAGAAGACACAGTGAATTATGGACCTATCAGCCTAATTTCAATACTGGGAAAGATATTGGAACAAATTATTAAATAATGAGTTTGTAAGCATCTAGAGGATAATAGGGTGATAAGTAAGCTCTGTTCTTCAGGCACTATCAAGCATGCTCCTGTGGAGAAAACCAGTATAAAAAGAGCTCCAGGAGCAGCTCAGACTGTGGGGGGGCAGGGAAGGCAGTGATGATTTTTAGCTGATATCTCATTCCTGAGGATAACAAAGGCACAGAGAGCGCAGCCACTGCTGACCTCCCAAAGCTGCCCAGGCCTAAATGCTGCTAGACTGTGTACTGCAGATAAAAACTGAACCTCTCTTTGTTGTAATGATACCTCTTTTAGTATGAGGAAACTAATGAAAAGTCAAGAGCTGTGTCCTGCTCAGCGGAGGGTACCAACACTGTAATGGAAAATAAATTCATACACTTACCCAAGATTCCTTGCCCTGCACTGGGTTCACCTGTGCTCAACTGTCAGGGCTGACTAGACTGTGGTGGAATCTCAAAAAGGTCCTGGCTTATAGCATACCTGGACCCCCACAGTTGCATGTTCCCCATCCTCCTATTTTTCCTCCTCCAACTCCCCGTCATCCTTGCTGTTCATGTCAGGGTGTTACGGTGTGCCTCCATCACTACCTGGTGAACCTCACTCCCTAGCTAGGTCAGGTAGCTCCACACTCACACACACCCTGGGCGGTTTATCTTTCACCAAGATGTGTATTTATTCCTGTAGTGAGGTTGAGTGACCTCCCTCCAAGTGGGAGAGTGAGGGACCATTACATTCCACTTGGAGGGTGGAGCCTAGATTGCACCGCCCCCCTCGCTGGAAGTACCAGGGTGTGGCTGGAAGTATAAAAGGCAGGCCCTGCAGCACAGTTGGGGGGGAGAGCCTGAGGAGGAGGAGGCGGCGGCGGCGGCGGCGGCGGCGGCGGTGGTGGTGGTGGTGGTGGTGGCGGCGGCGGCAGCGGTGGAGGTGGAGGAGGAGGAGGCGGCGGCGGCGGCGGCGGCATGCTGCCTGTTCTGCAGCGTTGCAGAGGGGAACCTATGTTTTGGCTGTTCCTAATCCCTAGATACTCATGAGGACTGGCCCGGAGTGCATGCTGCCATATACCCTGAGGAGCTGGAAGAGGCTTGGAGGCGACAGGTACCAAACCCCAGGGAGGCAGGAAGTGGCCCAGGGGCAGCCACAGAACAGCTGGCTGCAGAGCCATGTGTGGCTCAGTCAGTGTGTTGTGGCTGGATCCACACTGACATAGGGACAGCCAATCCTGCCCCTGCCAGGGCCCTGGGCTGGAATGCGGTGGAGTAGGCAGGGTCTGTGTCCCCCTGCTACCCCACCCCAGGGTGGCTGACTCCCTACACTGTGCAGGAAAGCTCTAGCCCTGAAGAAGGAGCCTCCCTTACCAGCTCACCCATAGACTGTTTGCTTTGCTGGCTGCCTGAGCCCTGCCCAGGCTAAAGCCAGCCCTGAGACTGTTTGCTTGCTGGCCGCTTGAGCTTCCTCAAGCCCAGGTCCCAGCCCAGGTATGGACTCTGTTTAAGGGCTGGCAGATTGAACTGCCCCAAACCCAGGCTAAAGCCTGACTGTAACTGTTGGTCACCCCACCCTATTGTGGGCTCTGGACTATCCTGCGGACTCCTGTCCTGGCCAGGTGGGACCAGACTGAGTGGCCTCCCTCCCCAAGGGAGAGCGAGGGATCATTACAATTCCCCTCTTACATAGTGATACAGGGTTGACTTCCCTGCAGCCTTAACTTCCCAGCCCACACTCACCCTCTGAGCTTCCTCCTGAGCTGCTTCTGAGATGCCCCTTCCTTCCTGTTTCCTCCCCTTATATTCTCCCCAATTACTGCTAGTTCAGTATTGTCACCCTGGTGCTCACAGTCCCCCACCAGAAAATGTATACTTGCCCTTAGCTGGGCCTGCAGCCTTCCTTGCAGCAATGTCAGTGCACAGGGTGCTGCTGTCACTCAGGGGCCTGTCACTCAAGTTCCTCAGAGGTATCTATGGTGGTATGCGGAGCAGTAGCGGTGTCTCCGCCCAGTATGGCATGCAGCTTTTTGTAAAAGGTGCCAGGTCTGCGACTTGACTGTTGGCCTCCCTGGCCTTCTGATATACCTCCTGCAGTCCCTTCACTTTCATGAGGCACTGCTGATGATCCCTGCCATACCCCTTCTTCTGCTTCCCTGTGTAATCTGCTCATAGATGTCCACATTTCTATGGCTGGTCTATAGCTGTGCTTGTACAGTCTCTTCTCCACACAAACCCAGGAAATCCAGTATCTCCTGTAGACTTCAGGCCAGAGCGCATCTAGAGCATGTAGCCAGCATGGTCAGCTGGAAAGGGGCACACAACAGTGGAGAGCTGTGAGGCATGCGTGCCAATATGGACAATCAGGAAAAGGCATTTCAAAAATTCACTGGGTTTTAAGCGGCTGGATGCAGGGGTGAGGGGGCAAGGACAGCAGGGCTTCTGGTATGCATGACCCTTGGGCAGTGGAGTTAACAACTGTGACCAGAGCAGTCAGCGTCAAACATGGTCAGACAGGAGCTGGAGGACTGTAAGGGTGAACCCAGGTGATGCAATGCCTACACTCACGCTGTGTCGACCTTAATGCATCACCCGTGGCTCTCTGCTGCTTGGGGAGGTGCTGTTACTCTATCGGTGTAATGGAGAGCTTACATTGGTAGGAGACTAACTTAAATGGCAACACAAGTATAAACAGATCAACACAAGGCAGCTTACATCAACCTAACTTTGTTGTATAGATGAGGCCTTTTAGATTCAGGTTTAATGCTGTTAGAATGTTATTGAAATTAAATTGTTAAAACTGAAGTAAAATATGTAGTCTTTGGAGTTTCCTAAATGCTGGTGAGTGGATGAGTGTGATACTCAAATGCTAATTTTGTATTTCCCATATGAAGTGTATTAGCTGTGCATTTGTGTTACATAGCTGGGACAGACCCCATGATAACAAGCCATTAATCAATGCCGAGTCTCACCCACAGAAGTGGTTATACCCTTTTGGGGAGAGAATGGTCAATTAATACCCATTACAAAGCTACATGTCCAGAGAAAACTCTTTGACTCTCAGTACACCAGGCCTGTTTACACGACACTGGAGAAAGGGCAAACTCTCACCCAGGGATGAGTTATATAGGATGACTTCACTAAAGAACTACAGTAGAACATCAGAGTTATGAACTGACCAGTCAACCATGCACCTCATATTAGGCAGGAGAGACCCCCCCAAAAAAGGAAATACTGTACAGTATAGTACTGTGTTAAATGTAAACTACCAAAAAATGGGAAAAAAATTTTAAGCATTTTTTGTAAAGATAAGGAAACTGTTTTTATACCTGTTTCATTTAAATTAAGATGGTTAAAAACCATGTTTTTCTTCTGCATAGTGAAGTTTCAAAGCTATATTAAGGCAATGTTCAGTTGTAAACTTTTGAAAGAACAACCATAATGCCTTGTTCAGAGTTACAAACATTTCAGGGTTACGAACAACCTCCATTCCCGAGACCCCCCGCCAGCACCTTTGCATTTGTAGGCACTGGGGGTCAGAGTGCTCACATGGCTTGGGGTTTGGGATAAAAGCTGCCCTGTGAAAGGTAACAAGGTTCTTTTTGCTAGACTGGATTTAAGAGGCAAAGACTTTGTCTGCCAAGTAAAGGACCCCTAGCTTCCACAGTTGGGATAAACCTCAGAAGCTGAACCTATAAGACTCTTGTAACATTGAACAGAAGTTTTATAAGGTAATAACTGAAGTTTGACTGTCCATCTTCAGTATTCTTAGCATTGTGCAAATATCTCTTACTACATTTTCATTTAACTAACAAAGCCTACATAAGTTCATTGCAGGATCAGACTGAGCATTGCCTTATGGGATAAAAGAGGGAGATGTAAGGAGGAACTCACCTTTGGTATGTGTCTGGTCTTTTCAGAACAGAAGAACTTGGATTTTCTCAAAAAAAGAACAAGAGTACTTGTGGCACCTTAGAGACTAAAAAATGTATTCGACATACGCTTTTGTGGGCTACAGCCCACTTCATCAGATGCATAGAATGGAACATATAGTAAGAAGATATATATACATACAGAGAACATGAAAAGGTGGAAGTACCCATACCAACTGTAAGAGGATAATTAATTAAGATGAGCTATTATCAGCAGGGGAAAAAAAACTTAGATAGTGATAATCAAGATGTCACATCTTCTTGTCAACTGTCTAAAATGGGCTAATACTTAACCTGGGGAAATAGATTCAATATGTGTAATGACCCAGCCATTCCGTCTCTATTAAAACCCAAGTTAATGGTATCTAGTTTGCATATTAATTCAAGGTCACAAGTTTCTCGTTGGAGTCTGTTTTTAAAGCTTTTCTGTTGCAAAATTGCCACCTTTAAGTCTGTTACTGAGTGACCAGAGAGGTTGAAGTGCTTTCCTACTGGTTTTTGAATGTTATGATTCCTGACATCAGATTTGTGTCCATTTATTCTTTTGTGTAGAGACTGTCTGGTTTGGCCAATGTACATGGCAGAGGAACATTGCCATATCCAGGGATCCGCTTACTTAGTGTCAAGAAGGACTGGGCTTTCCAGGGGACTGTTTAAACTCTATACTGAGTCTGGCAAAAGCCTAGAGAGTTAATAAGCAGTGCAATTAGCTGGTGTGCCTAAGGGTTAGAGTCACAGATGGCACTGAGTTAACTTCACTGAACAGTCTGTCCTGAAATGGAACCCACATTTTTGAGATATCAAGGGGCATAACAGTGGGATTCCAAACAGATTGGCCAGATCTGGCCACTTTTCCTTTTCACGTGTGTGCCATTGCACTTCCTGGTCCTATTGGACTTGGCCATTTGGATTGGACAGCCCAGCACTGACTTCACTAGGAATAATCCTCAAAGGGAAAGCTGGAGAAAGATGCAATTCCACTGACCACAATAAATGTGCAACAATTTACATCAACTGTGAATTTGGCTTAATATGCTGGACTTTGAATCAAATGGCCACCTAATGGCAATGACCTTTGGTCACTGTGGACTTAGACAGGCCTGGAGCTGTTGGCCTATTTTTAAACAATCCGTTAGAATCACAAGGATAAACAACTTAAAGGCAGGACACATTTAAGAGATTCAGCTAATGGAAGAGTTGTCTTCTCAATTGTTCTTTTGAATATTTTCACCCTAATGGCAATAGTATCTTCCATTGTTTGAAGCTTTAGAATGTTGGAGTGTTTGTGCCAGTCTAATGACGTACTACAGGCTAATACTGAACTTAGAAAAAAGGAATGTGTTAGGGCCAATGCATAAGGTCCAAATTCAACAAAACATGTGAAGTGCATGCTTAACTCTAGTCACGGGCTTAAGTCCCACTGATAGGGCTTGAGTTTAAGTGTTTTGCTGTATCTGGGCTAAGAAAGGCAGAAATGTTAAGGGACGCTTTGCCACATTGATTTTTAAAACAATGGCAAAAGTTGACAATTAAAGATACCTTGATCAGGAAGCTCTTTACTTTCCTGTGAGTAGCTAGCAAAGTGCATTTCATCTTCCACATATGAGCTGGAGATTTCAGTGCCATTTTCAGCAGCACACCAATGATCATTCACCATCCAGTTTTGGTAAGGAATACAGCAGTGATTGACAATAGATAGCATTTAGCAGTGCCAGTAGCTGGAATTCTGAGCCCAGCCACATTGTGGTGACTCCTGGCCATGGCATCCCCACATTGTCTAGTAACTGAATAGCCCTTCTGCCTCCAAGTACACAATCTATTAATGCATTTTTATTATTGGGCCCAAGCTACAAAATCTGAATCTAAGCTCACTCAATGTTTGTTCAAATCTGGATTCTTGGTTCTCGTCATACAGAAAAGAGCCAGACATGAAGTGAAGCTCTGGACACAAACTTGCTCAAAATGTGGGCTGTTCAAATCCAGGGTTTGACTCTAGTCTCAAGCTATCCAAACAGAATTGTGACATTCAATAATTAAGATAAGTTGCAAAATCATTTAACTGGGCAACAAATTCCTTTGCGAGAGCCATGAACACTTACTTTATGACCTAGATCAGGGGTTTGCAACCTCTGGCACACGGCTCACCAGGGTAAGCACCCTGGTGGGCCGGGCCAGTTTGTTTACCTGCCATGTTGACAGGTTTGGCCGATCGCGGCTCCCACTGGCCGCAGTTCGCTGTCCCAGGCCAAATGGGAGCAACGCAGGTCGAGGGATGTGCTGGCCACGACTTCCCACTGCTCCCATTGGCCTGGGATGGTGAACTGTGGCCAATGGGAGCCGCAATCAGCCAAACCCTCTGGATATGGCAGGTAAACAAACCGGCCCGGCCTGCCAGGGTGCTTACCCTGGCAAGCCGCATGCCAGAGGTTGCCAACCCCTGACCTAGATAAAGCTCAATATGCTTTCTTTGGCTGGGAAATACAAGTTCCCTGCTGGTATGGGTCATTGTTAGATGTTAGAGAAGGAAGTAAAAGAAGTCACCATATACAATTTATTCCTGTGGAATCTCAGTTCAGCAGACAATCTGAGCATCGCTTCCTGTCAGCAATTACGATAATGGGTCCCACCTAATGAGCAGCCACTGAAATGAGCATAAGCATGACAGCAAATTAGCAATTACATAAATGACACTGTAAAGGAGGTGAAAACATGAAATCAAAACCTCTCTGGGGTCATTGATTTCCAGTCACAGAGTCCTTAATGAAACAGTGGGTTGGTGCTTATACTTTTCCAGCCTCATCATAGATCCTGAGGCTGCTCCATAGAATGAAACTTCAAAAAAGGAAAATTGTCACTTTTTTCAAATTTAGTTTCCCTGGTGTAATTGTGAATAAGGAGGTGAGGGTGATACAGCAGACTGGATGGCTCTACGGGTTAATAATGAGGTATGGAGCCTTCCCCCTGCAGGCTGATTGTTCAATCACCCAGAGTCAGTAGTGACTGAAATCCATTACCATCTGTGGTAACCTAAATTAAAAGAGTTGCTGGTCTCAGTCCAGTGCCTCAAGATCATGTATCTGTCGCCAGCACTACTGGTTCCAGTCTCAGCAAAGAGACTAAGCTCTGGATGAACACTAGAAGTGGACCTTCCAGATCAGGGATAAGGCACATTGGTGTGAGAAGCTGGCGTTTCACTGTCCTTATTGCACCAATTACACTGGGTGAAAGGAGGACTTCAGCCTCCAGGACTTCCAATCCACCATTAAAATCACTCTGGAAACAAAGACAGGGATGCAGCTCTATATAAATCCAAGGTGGTATTTGGCATATTGGTTGTCTTTGTCCAGAGCAGCAGTTCTCAACCTGCAGCCCAATTAGCAAGGCCTCTGGACTGCATGGCAGGGTCAGGGTCCAGGCTGCCCAGTGCCGCAGGGGCCCGGGGTCAGGGCTGCCAGCCAACCCCATGGGATCCAGGGGCAGGATGCCCAGCCCCACAGGGTCCAGGGCTGCCGGCCCTGAGGGGTCCGGGGTCCAGGACTGCTGACTGGCAGGGTCCAGAGTCATTGGCTGGCCCCACACGGTGGAGGACCAGGGCTGCTGGCCAGCCCCGTAGGGTCTGGGGTCCAGGGTCCGGGGCTTCTGGCCAGTCCTGCAAGGTCTCAGGTTGGTGATGCCAGCCCTGTGGGGTCTGGGTCAGTGTCGGGGACCTGCATGGGGTCAGGCAGGTTGGGGATCCTGCATAATGGGGTCCAATGTCCCTGCCACCTGACCCCACTCTGTGGAGGGGTCTCTGTGCAAAAGACACTGGGCATAGGGGTCCGTGGGATGGGGTTTGGGGGAGGGGAGAGCTATGGTTCTCGGCCTGCGGCCCAGGTAACACATTGTGGGCCCTGGGCCGCATATTTAGGTTGAGAACCACTGGTCCAGAAAAATTCATCCACCAAACAATGTATTTCCATAACCCTCTTCTCTAACTTATGCCATATATTTTCACTGTGTTGTATAATTTAGCTCTCTAAAATGCTTTATGTATCATTTATATGGAAAATAATTTTATATTGCATTTGTGTTGCACTGCATGTGCATTAATTACAGAGTGTAATAAACTCAGGACAGACAGCTACAAGGGAGGGGTAGAAATCAGTCTTAGAGGGTTAAAAGGCCCTCCTCCCTGTCAGCTGGGGGGTAACTATGGGTCAATCAGGTTCAGCTGAGAAGGGGTTGCCAAGGTCTCAATTAGAATCAGCTGAGAGGGAGCTACCTGAAGTTAATTAGGATCAGCTTATTCCAACTAAGGGCTGCCTGAGACCTTTTTTAATCCTCCCCTGGGGGGAGAAGAGAAGGATCTCTGCTGCCAGGAGGTTAGGAGCAGCAAGACAGTGAGCCTCACCAGGTGGAGAGGTAGTATCCTCTCCCACAAGGAAGAAATATACTCTAAAAAGGACTGGTGGAAGAAAGGAACAGACTTCCCCTGTGTCCCAAAGGGGACCAGATTACCCAAGCCTATCTCACCAGGGCTAAAAGCAGCAGAGGCTGGGGAGACCGAGAAGGTGCCTTGCCACAAGAGTTATGGGAGTATATATCTGGACAGGTATGTCTAGCAGTTAGAGCAGAAGAGGAGGGCTCAGGATTCCTGGGTTCTCTTTCCAATTTCCCCACTGTCCTATTGTGTATACTTGTGCAAATCACTCAAGAGTAAACTTTTTAAATGTGGGTGTCTAAAGTTAGGCTCTTTAAATAAGCGTCCTGTTTATTAACAGATTTCTGGACAGATGCAGCCAAGGCTAACCTCAGATGCCCTCGGACAACTATTTCTTATTTTTATTTGAATTTAGGACAAAATCCAATTAGTCTTTAAGCAAAGCCTTAGTAGTTATTAGTCACAGTGGAATGCTAAGATTTCTTATCCAGGATTCATAAATACAGGAACCCTGTAGAGATAGAAATATAGAGATTTGTTTAAAATGAATGGGGGTGGTATAATAACTAAGGCTGGGCAAATAACTCATAAAGCAAAATTTATCATTGCCCTTGGCAAGTTGCCTGCAAACAGATTGTGGTTTTCTGGAATGAAGGAAATGATTTCAATGGAGCTACACCAGTTTACACCAGCAGTGTGTATTTATCCTTTCTACACGCATGTTCATAATGGAAATCCTGGCTAAGCTTTTGATATTTACATAGACTCCTAGGTTTAAGAGGAAGCACCTTTTCATTTTGATAAGGAGAGTGGGGGGAGATAAGCCTCTAGGTTTCTGGATCCAAATCGTGGTCACTTTTAAAGGCAATTTAGAATGAAATAGCTTGGAAGTGAAGTGAGGAGAGTTATGCTGACTGCTGTATCACAAAGCTCTTCATCAGGAAAACAACTGGTATAAATGATGATGTAGTGGAGTGTAGTCTAATGAGACATTAAGCCACATACTAGGTGATTAGCCCAAGTCCTGAGGGAGCATCCCACTGTTTGCCTGGATAGAACTGCAGAGATTCATTAAACAAAATCATGTACAGCCTTCACCAGATAAAGAGCCAATGTACACAGAAACAAAGAGAGCTTGGTTTTGGCTGAGCTACTGAAGCAAGGTCCTGACCACTGGTGTTTGTTAAGCTCGGATGGCATCTATATTTGCAAAAGTAAGTGTGTTAGAATTTTGCCAGGACCCCAGGACTAACTTGCACAATGACTTTCTCCCTCCTTAAATTCCATCTGTAGCTTCACTGGTAACACATTGCTGAGCCCTGTTTAAAAAGTTGCCATGTCGCATCCTAAAGGTGGTTGCATTTCTGTGGCAGAAGTCTGTAGATATAAGCATCATGGTCCTTCATCCAAAGCACATTGTGGTCAATGGATGTTTTACCCTTCCCCACCCTCCCATGCGCTCATTGCCCATTATCAATAGTACCAGACAGTCTACTCTCTTTAGTGCACTACCTCATTCTTCTTGCCTCTTCTCATTCCACATTCAGAATGAGAAATGGAAGGTCTAACTAACTCTCCTTGCTTCATACCTTGTGCTCATGGAGGTCTGGCTGCCCCAGTACCTTTTGGTGGCCATGATGGGTAAATAAGAATGCCAAGACAGCCAGGGCGTACAAGTCAATTGTCTGGCACACTAGCAGCATCTGCTAGTTAAAGCAAATCAGTCATAGCGGATTGGGGCAGGGATGTGCCCATGACCATGATTCAGTGATTGCTTTTGGCTCATCTTGGCAAGAAGTCTGATCTGAGGATTAGGTTCAGGACAATCTCTAATGTTAACTCCCCTTCTCACCTTCTGATCCTGGCTACAGTTGGGTTTATGTATTTTTGAGAAACTGAATATTTCTTATTCTCTCTCCTCCCTTCTCCTGATTCAAGCCTGCAAATGTGTTTCCATGCTGCTGCTTCCTCATTCACATTGATTTTTTTTTTCACTAGTGGCATCCACGCAAGGGGTCATTAGAGGCCACATTGCAGGTGAAGAGGGGCACAGTCACCAATGCTTAAGGAGTGTCATGAGCAGAAAGAATTGGGTGAGCTTTGGTTTCCCGATGTTAAGGCTCACAGGACATTGCATAGAGTCCACACGCAACTTAAGGCATGCCTACGATAAAGTTCCTTTCCTTTTCTGTGGGTCTTAATGCTGTAGTTCTAACTGAAGGGTGGTATGGTGGCTAGCTTGGGAACTGGGAAAACCAGGTTCAATTCTCTGCTGTGCTACAGATTTCCTGTATGACCTTGGGCAAGTTATAGGAAACCAGACTGCATCAGACCTAAAATCTAGTATTCTATCTCTAACAGTGGCCAGCTTCAGAGGAGGATTTAAGAAAGCAGAGGTGGGACAATCTATTCCTCTATTAGGTCTCATCCTGATCTCTAATGGTTAGAGCTTCTTAAGCCTGAAGCACAAGGTGTAAATATCCCATTCATAATTTATGATAACTCCAGATAATCTTGATATACATGTGCAATTCCTTTCTGAATCTTAAATTCTTGGTCTCAATTGCTGCCTGTGGCAGTAAGTTTCAAGGGTTTATTATATATAGAAGGAAATATTATTTTTTCATTCAATCAGTTTTGAATGCCCCACCTTTTAATTTCATTGAACATCCCTCTGCCTTTGTGTGCCTCAGCTCCCAAACATGTACAATGAGGATAATAGCGCCTCCCTACTTCACTGGTGATTAAAGATCGAGGGGATTAGATACTATGATAGGGAGAGCTCAGAAGTGTGATAGTGTGACATTCTATACGTTGGGGGTATTTTCATATAATTGTGATCTTACCTATAAAGCATGCCTTGTAAGGTATCGGGGAAAGGTTATGATCTTCTGAAAGTCATTTCTCTATCCATATATGTGTATCATTAATGCATATGAAGTTATGAGAATTGTGTTGTATGGTGGTCACTAAAACATGCTATAAGTTGGGAAATCAGCTAGAAGTTAGCTCCCCAGAGGCAACAGCAAGAAAAGTAACCAATGCCTGGATGGAGTGTCAAAAAACCCATCAACAGCCCTTGTTGAGCAAGGGAGTTACAATGCAATGATTCACCTGCATGAGGCCACACCAGGGGAATTGCTCAGCCTTGCCTGGAGAGACTCAACAATGCCTCCCAGACATAACTAGACTTGTGCTCCCCCAGCACATGGACTGAGGGTATAAAACAGACAGAGTAGACACATACTGGGCCCTTCTCCTGCCCTCACCTTTGCTGCAAGCAACTAAGACACTGAGAAGAAAACAAGACGCCAAAAGAGGAGATTGGTCCAGGTTTAAGGAACAAATCTGTATATTAAAGACTGCAGTATCCAGTGGGGTGAGAAAAAAATGCTTAATCCAGTTGCTGCCCAGTCTAGTAGGACTGAGAGTTTAGATTGTGTGCTTATATTGTATTTCTTTTGGTAACTAACTGACTTTCTGCCTGTCACTTAATATCACTTAAAATCTATTTGTATAGTTAATAAATTTGTGTGTGTGTTCTACCTGAAGCAGTGTTTGGTTTGAAGAATGTCAGGGACTCCCCTTGGGATAACAAGCCTGGTACATATTAATTTATTTGTTAAACTGATAAACTCATAAGCTTTCAGCATCCAGGGGGAAAACTGGACACTGAAAGACATAGGTTCTTAGGTTTGTGTCTGGGGCTGGAGATATTGGCTAGTGTCACTTGGTTGCACAATCCAAGGAGCACCTTACATGTTAGGCTGTGCATGAACAGCCCAGGAGTGGGGGTTCTCACAGCAGAACAGGGTAAAGCTGGCTCCCAGAGTCAAGGATTGGAGTTACCTAGCAGATCACTGGTCCAGATAACACCAGAGGGGAAAGTCAGAGATAACTCTGCTTGAGCTGGTATTATTGACTGCAATGGAAGTTGCTTGTACTCAGAGTCTGCACAGTCATCCCCTGACCCTGGATGTGTAACTGATGCCACTGTTTACAGCAGTGGTTCTCAAATTGGGGCCACCACTTGTATAGGGAAAGCCCCTGGCAGGCTGGACTGGTTTGTTTACCTGCCCCGTCCGCAGGTCTGGCCCATTGCAGCTCCCACTGGCCGCAGTTCACTGCTCCAGGCCAATGGGGGCTGCGGGAAGCAGTGTTACAGTAATAAAATAATACCAACAGGATCTTATAAGGTGGACAAGGCAAAACACCACACTTATTGTAAATACAGAGAGAGCAAGAAATCGGGATATGCAATTTAATATTTCACTACCATTCCTTATTCATTCACACACTCATTCATACAAGTTCTGCAGAGTTGTTATAGTTAACCAGCCTAGCGGTTGCTCATGGCAGAGTACGGGCCAGGTAGTCTGCACATGAGGGCAGACTGAGTCCTTGTCAGATGCATATCCGATGCTCCTGGAGGGTGGTTGCAGAACCAGACTCAAAATTTTCAGTCTTTAGAGTCTGTTCTTACAGAATTTTGTCCTTATACAAGTCTATGGGAATTTCTTCATCCTGCTGATGTTTGTTTGAGGTGACTAACAATCAGCTGGTGGCACATCCCTGATGTCTGAGTGTTATCTTGTCCTTTGGAGTCTTCAGCCCTCCAGGGGGGTGGGCACTTGGGTGGATGGATTCTAGCCTGCCCTCCGGGGGTCGGCCAGTTATCTCTAGTCTGTTCATTCTTCAGCCAATTGAGACTGAAGTTGTAATTCTTAGGCTGGCACTTCCCTGACCATTCATTCTTTATCTAAATCCAGCATCCATTCACATACATCATCTATTTTAACATACATTTATCACTGATTACTTTACTGTTTCTTAACTTCTAGCAACTCAGGATGTTGCAAATCTACTTAACTTTAACATACATAGCAAACAAGTTAAAAGCTGTGTTCTGTTTTGAAGAACAATTAGTTGTTTTTGCAAAGCCTGATTCCTTTTTGAGAACAGACTTTCTGTTTTAGGATGTGTTAACACAATTAGCAGTTTGGCCTTGCATGTTTCTCACAGAGAGGGAGAAACACAGAAATGGAAAAAGCAAGAGGCCTAAGCTGTGGGGAATTCAATAGAATTCAATCTTACCCTTGTCTCTCTTGGCCTCAGACTTGTTTATTCACATACATTTTATGGTTCTAATATAGAAATTCCCTGATATGGTCCAACAGCGGCGGCCAGAAAATCCCTTGTTCCATGCCACTTCCAGCAGCTCCCATTGGCCTGGAGCAGCGAACCGTGGCCAGTGGGAGCCGCAATCCGCTGGATCTGTGGGTGGGGCAGGTAAACAAACCAGCCTGGCCTGCCAGGGGCTTTCCCTACACAAGTGGCAGCCCCAGTCTGAGAACCACTGGTTTACGTTATTAATGAGCCCATTCAACCCAGACTGCAGGGTTAAGCCTTCAGTCAAGAAACTTGAGATGCTTTTGCTTCCACACCACCCACCTCCAACTCCATCTTCTCCAACATCTTCTTCCCCTCACATCAGGAAGGCTGAAAGAAACAGGCTGCAGGCAGGAGGAGCTGTTTCTTGGAGCTTTCTGAGCTGGTCTATAATGTAGAATTTCCAGTGATTGAGGAGGATGGAATCTATTCTTAAGGGTCAACAAAAAGCCTGAGCATCATGTAAGTCGGATTTACATTCTTTCAGGTCTGTATATATTAATTATTGCAGGAAGGAGAGGCTACCAGAAGAGTGTATTTTTTATCAGAGTTTTAGAGTTAAGGTCCTCCCAGAGCGAGGACAGGTGCACCAGTTTATTATCGGTACAAATCAAACAAAATATAGACATTTAAGTGTGGCAGTGCACACCCAGCCCCAGTTCACCACCAGTAGATTAAAGGCCCCAATTATACAACTCTTACTCACAGGAGTAGTCCCACTGAGATCATTCAGACTAAGTCAGGATCAGGCTTTAGGTGGCTGCTATCTACTGTTAAATGCCTAATTGGTGGCACTGCCTGCAAAATCCATGGCACTGCGAGGGCTGAGAGAGAGAATGAGGCAGCAGTGAAGGGAGGATAACTTGTCAGTGAATTGTTTGATCCTCCCACTAAAGTGAGTTTATATTTTAAAAAAATCTCAACCAGGGACCTGTCAAGCTACCTAAGATGAAAGGGTAAGTAAGGGAAACTCTTCTCCAGTGAATCATCCAGGCATGAGAGAGAACAGTTCTGACTCTCCTTCAGGCTACAAGCAGTAATGTCTCACTTCTATCAGCTGCTCAGCTGGGTGGAAATGCTGGAGGAAGGCCTCTTTCCCCACATCATAACTTGAGCCCCAAAGCAACCTGGCAGAGCCTGGTTGCTATGACTCTGAAGACACTGCCAGTATAGCACAAGTGGAAGGGCTGAGCTTTGTGTCATCAAGAAAAGCCACTGTTCTTTAGTATTGGCCTGTTAGGGCCTGATTCTCCTCTCATTCAAACCAATAGGAGGAATTATGGGAGTTTGGCCCTTGTCCCATAATTCCCTTGGCCTCCAGGAGGTATCCCGCAATCCAATGAAAAAATTGCCCAGAATGCTGTTATACCAGTATAAAATCTGGTCTACAATTAAAACTTAAGTCGAAGTAGCTATGATTCTCAGGGGTATGAAAAATCTACACTCCTAAGCACTGTACATATGTTGATTTAAATCCTGGTGTAGACACAGCAAGGCTGATGGAACAATGCTTCCAGTGACCTAGCTACTGTCACTTGGGGAGTTGGAGTTCCTACAGAGATAGAAAAATCCCATCTGTCACTGTGGACTGCATCTATACCACAGGTGCCCTAGCCATGCCTCTGTAGCACCCCTTGTATAGACATGGGTGTGAATTTAAAGTGCTATAGTTATACTGCTGTAACTCCCTATGTGGACAGTCTTGTTCCAGGATAAAAGGGCCCTTTCCCAGTTCAGTTTGTCACTTTGAAAGTGACTTATTCCAGAATAAGTGTGTCCAAACAGGGAGTTATACTGGTATAACTATAGCAGGGTAACTGTACTGGTGCTAGTGTAACTAAGGACATGTCTTCACTAGCAATGTTAAAGCAAGGGGCATGGCTCCCAGTGCTGGTGCATTGTCTACAGTGGCACTTTACAGCGCTGAAACTTGCAGCACTCAGGGGTGTGTGTTTTCACACCACTGAGGGCTTGGCTGCACTCACACTTTACAGCATTGGAACTTTCACTCTCAGGAGTGTGAAGCTGTAAAGTGTCAGTGTAATCAGGGCGGCAGCGCTGGGAGCACAGCTCCCAGCACTGCACGCTACACCTGTAAAGGATGTGGTTTACGTGCAGCGCTGGGAAAGCTCTCTCCTAGCGCTGCCTCTCTAACCACACACACACTTCAAAGCGCTGCCGCAGCAGCGCTTTGAAATTCCAAGTGTAGCCATACCCTGAGTGAGAAACTTGCAGTGCTGTAAAGTGCCAGTGTAGACAAGCCCTTATACTGTGTAGACAAGCCATGAGCATCAGCCGGTATAGCTACGCTGCAATTACAGGTGTGAATGCAGCATGTGTACACATACCCAAGCTAGATTTGAGCTAATTAGCTTGAATAACAATAGAATGAGAACCTGGCTGCTTGTTCTGTGCTCAGTCCTTTAAATAATACTGCAAGTCTTCAGAGAGACAATGACCACGGGGTTGGGGGAAGCACTATTATAGCAATGAGCTTCTCACTGAGGATTTGGCTACACTTGCAGTTGTGCAGCGCTGGGAGTTACAGCTGTCTTCGTACAGCTGTGTAGGGAAAGCGCTGGAGTGTGGCCACACTGACAGCTACCAGCGCTGCAGTGTGGCCACATTTGCAGCAGTGTTGGGAGTGGTGCATTATGGGCAGCTATCCCACAGAGCACCTCATCCCATTTTGGTGTTGTGGGAAGGGGGCGGAGGGTGCAGGTCATTCTGCTTCCTGTCCCAACGCCCCGTGATACATCGCTTCACATCCCAGCAATCCCTGTTTTTCCGTCCACGTTTGGCTCCATCTTGACTCTCTCAATGGTTTCTGTGCAGCGCGATTTCTGTGGGAAATGGAGCTCGAACTACTGAGGAGTATGCTGACGAGTCTCGTCAGCGCATCACGTTTGGCAGCTGAGCTATTTCTTAAGATCCAAAGTGATGAGGAGTCTGACGATGATAGCGAGTTGCCTGACGCCTATGACACTAAATTGCTTCTGGCATTCACGGAAATGCTCAGCACCATGGAACGCCGCTTTTGGGCTCGGGAAACACAGCACTGAGTGGTGGGATCACATCTGTCATGGAAGTCTGGGATGACGAGCAGTGGCTGCAGAACTTTCAGATGAGAAAAGCCACTTTCATGGGACTGTGGCTGAGCTCGCCCATCCTGTGGCACAAGGACACGAGACTGAGAGCTGCCGTGACGGTGGAGAAGTGAGTAGCTATTGCAGTCTGGAAGCTGGCAACTCCAGACAGCTACCGATCAGTAGGGAACCATGTTTGAGTTGGAAAGTCGACGTTAAAATCGTGTTGATTCACATTTGCAGGGCCATTAATCGCATCTCTGCTAAGACAACCGTGACTCTGGGCAATGTGCAGGACATTGTGGATGGCTTTGCACAAATGGGTTTCCCTAATTGTGGAAGGCGATAGATGGGACGCATATTCCTATTCTGGCACCACCCCACCTAGCATCCGAGTACGTTAATCGGGAAGGGGTATTTCTCTATAGTTTCCAGGCGCTTGTGGATCACCGTGGGCGTTTCATTGACATTACACAGGCTGGCCTGAAAGGTGCATGATGCACGCATCTTTCGGAACACTGGCCTGTTCAGGGAAGCAGCAGGCGGACTTTTTCCAGACCAGAAGATCTCAGTAGGGAGTTTGAAATGCCCATTGTGATGGAGACCCCTGCTCACCTATTAATGCCTGGCTCGTGAAACTGTATACAGGGAGCTTGACGGAGCAAAGGACCGAGCTAATCAACTACAGGCTGAGCCGATGCCGATGACTGTGGAGTGTGCTTTTGGCCATTTAAAGGGGCACTGGCGATCTGCTGTATGGGAAACTAGACTTGGGGGAAAGCAACATCCCCATGGTTATATCCGCATGCTGTACCCTCCATAATATTTGTGAAGGAAGGGTTAAAGATTCACGTATCAGTCATATGGACCCTCTGAGGTTCAATGCCGGGAGGCTGGATATGTGCACAGCCAGATAGCAAGGCACTAGGACGCCCAGCAGCAGGGCTGCAAAAGGACTAAGGGATGCCTTGAGGAGGATTTGAGTGAAAACCAACAGTAATGTTTGGTGCCTTGCACGGGAGTGAAGCTGCAGTGGGTTCAATTCTAGTAGGAATCTGTGTTCCCTAAGTGTTTGCAGTGCCTGTTTCTTTGCTCGGGCTAAGGATTTGACTTTCTGCAATAAAAAGACTGTTTCAATAGCCAAGAATTCATGTTCTTGAAAAGAAAATAACTTTACGGACAAGACACAACAAACATGTTGGGAACTAAAAGGGACAAGGGGAGTAGGGGGTGGGGAACCCATACAGGTCACAGGTTTGATTGTCCTGCTCTGGAGGCTGTGCATGATGTGCCAATCAGGGATGCCTTATAACTGCATGGTGATGGGGGTTGAGTGCAGAGGTGTAAGGGTTGTAGTTTCTCAGGGCGGTTGGTGAATGTACAGGTGTTGGCGAACAGCTGGTTGGTGGTAAGACTTTGGATGCTGGGGCGAGGGGGTTTTTTGAGCTGACTTAGGGCCACAAGGAAAAAAGCTTTGGGACGTGGGATGAGGGCCGGCATGGTAGTGCCTCTGCCTGGCATGGCTACGAGCACCTGGATAGAATTCTGACTTTGCGCCCCAGGATCTTTATCAGGCTCTTTGTGCTTTCTTCCGTGGCTTCGCTGCATTTTTCTGGCGCTGCCTGCTTTTCCCTTTCCTCCATCCTGCGCACTTTTTGATTCTCTGTGGCAGAGTGATCCATAACTGCTACATCAAGTCAGTCTTTTCTTTGCTTTTTCGCAGCTTCTTCAAGGTTTTAGAGTCTCTTGAGCTGTTTGATAACATGGACGCAGCCGAGAACTCAAAGCTCGCTGTGGAAAGGCAAAAACGGCAACACTTAGGCAGGGCAGCATTGTTATATATCAGACTGAGTTATCCCACCAGTTAAAGGGTTTACAGTCTTTCAGTATAGCATAAATTTTCCCATATAACCTCAAACAGAGCGTCAAGATACAACCCCACAAGAGCCCTGAATATGGTGAGTTAAAGGGCGGCTGATGCTTTCAGGCTGTACTGTCTGGGGTTCCGTGCATTGGGGAAAGCAAGCAGCTGCAGGGGCATCTACACTGAACACTCTCCCAACAGTTTCCACAAGCATTTATCCTGGAGATATCTCGCTGCTGCGGGTCACCTGGGAAGAGTGGGGGGTCTTCTACAACAATGCAGATTCCGCCCTGGCCCTATGCAGCTTGCCGTGTCTTGCAATGGTTCCCCCACCCCTCGTGGCACAGTGGCGCGGACGCTGTTAGCCTGACTGGTACAAGGACCACAGTGGCTCTCCCAATAAACTTGCGCAAGCGCATCGCCACGCTCTGGCTGAAACTTTTGAAGAGATTCACGAGGCCGATTACTGCGACGTGATAGACCACATCAATGCCTATTTCACATCTAGGCTGCATGCATGCAGCCCTAACTTCCCTCCTCTCCCGAAAAATTTCCATCCTGAAAATAAAAGCCGCTTCTGGACCCGTCCTCTATTTGTCCTCCACCAAGTACCGGCTGCTGCGATGACTACCTTCCTCTTGGCTTGAGAAGAGCTCCTGGCTGCATGCTTCCAGGGACTCTGGGGTGTCTCCCCCATACAGTACCCTCACGGTTTCCTCCGCCTCTCCCTCTTCTCCTCCCCTGCTCTGAAGTGTCCATTGTGGTCCTCGGATTGGCGTGGGGTCACCCCAAGTATCACGTCCAGCTCTTTGTAAAAACGGCAGGTCTGAGGCAGGCCGGAGCAGCGGTTTTCCCTCCGGCTTTGCATAGTACTCCGCAGCTCTTCACTTTAACCTTGCACTGCAGTGCGTCCCGGTCATGCCCTCTTTCCAGATGGCCCTGATATCTGCCCATAGTATCTTAATTCCACAGCTGGAGTGCAGCTGGACTGCACAGCTTCCTCCCCCCAAACACTGATGAGATCCAGCAAATGACATTGCTCCATGCTTGGGCTCGTTTGGTGAGTGGAGGCATGGTCACCTGGAAAGATTCACTGATTGCACTCCACACCTGGCTGAGCAAACAGGAAGGGGATTTTTAAATCCTGGGCATTTAAAGGCGGGTCACCTGAGGCCGGGCAGTAGAGTTCGAATGATGAGCAGAGTGGCTGAACAGCATTCTGGACAGGGCCGATCTACCATTTCGCCGTCCCAGCACGGCGCATGCCATGGGGGCCACTCTGCCACTTGCTGGTCCTGCGGCTCTGGTGGATCTCCTGCGACATGGCTGCAGAGGGTCTTGCTGGTCCTGCAGCTCCGATGGACCTCCGCAGGTGTGCCTGCGGATGCTCCACCAGAGCCGCAGGGACCAGCGGACCCTCCACAGGCACACCTGCGGAGGTCACCGGAGCCGCCTGCCACCCTCCCGGCAACCGTCAGAGCACCCCCAGCGTGCCAGGCGTGCTGGGGCCTGGAGCCGGCCCTGTCCGCAGGCAAGCTGCTGAAAGGAGCCTGCCTGTCGCCCTCGCAGTGACCGGCAGAGCGCCCCCAGCAGCTTGCCGCCCCAAGCACAAGCTTGGCGTGCTGGGGCCTGGAGCCGCCCCTGATTCTGGGATACCTCTGGAGGCTAATAACAGCACTTTTGGTGGCCACACTGGTGGAGCAACGCTTCATCACCAGCGCTGTAGTTGTTATTCCCCAGGCCGAGGTGGAGTACAGCCAGCGCTATAGCCAGGGAGATACAGCGCTGTATGTGCCTTGCAAGTGTGGACAGTGAGTGAGTTGCAGCGCTGTAAAGCCACCACCAGTGCTGCAACTCTCCAGTGTAGCCAAGCCCTGACTGGCAGCCCTAAGAGGTCTAGAGAAGAAACAACAGGGTATTTTCAGAGGATTAAAACCTTATTCTTTTCTGGTTTACTTCTCTGTTTGAAGTGCCTCAGGAGTGAGATGGTGCCTTCTTGCAATTTCAAGAAATGTGTCACCATTAAACTATGGAATAATCTCCCAAAGGATGTGGTGAAAGCCTCAATGCTTGACACATTTAAAGCTAGATAAGACAAAAGCCATGGGGAATAAACTGTAGGGGACAATCCTGCTCTGGCTCCTGGTGCGTCTTCTCCATCTCTCTTTTCTATGAGTCTACTGTATCATACACATGAATGAGACTTAGTTTGTGTGTAGATAGGGCCATCTAGTGCATAACAATGCAATTTTTTCCTACCTAAATATAGCATATTCAAAATATGCTAGCATCAAAAATTATCTTTTCTTTTGGGTTCTGTGCTAATGAATACAGTTGAACACTGATTTTTATGAACTAACTGCGGAGTGAGGAGTCCGTAAAAGTTAACATCTCCAAATTGCAACAGGCACAGTGCATAAGTTAATTTGTTAATCTTTCAATGGTAATGTACATAATGAATGATAACAAATGTTCAGTGTGCCTCTTCTAGTCTTGTCTGTTTGTGTGTACATAGTGTTCCTGTAACCACCCATGTTTTGAGTGTGTATGCCCTCTGTTCAAGTATACCCGCATACATCTTGTTGATTGAGGGATAAGATTTTTTTTTTTCCCCCATCAGGAAAAATGATTCATATAACCATTCACTCATCAGAGCAGGGATCTGCGTAAATCTAATAAAATTAAATGATATTTTGTGTTAGATCCTGTTCTTAAGACTCTGTCTGTATTCCTGTTGAACGTCTGAATTCCTCAGAGAAGGAGGATACAAAGTTTGGAGGTACATTTTAAACTATATGTTCTTCCTCTGATCCCACTGTGTTACTCGCATTGATAGCTGTGACCTGCACGAAACACACAGTGGACTAAACATAATGCTTTATCTCTGGACCAATAACATCTGGTTCAAGAATCACTGAAGAAGTAATTTTAAAATGCTTGTCAGTGTTTTAGAATAAATTTAACTGTCACTTCTCCCTTTTCCCAAGCAGATACTGACCCATTTCCCTAAGCTGATATTAGGTTGTGCTGCCTGCTGGTAGAGATGTGAACCTAACATTCTGACTGTTTGTGATTATCAAAGACTTTAGGCACTTTTTTCAAGAGCTGTATTGTTAGCCCTGGTGTCCTGCTAAGATGGAGGGTCAGATCATCTGGCAAGCATGTAAATGCCTTAAGATATAGGGCTTGCCTACACTAGAGGTTACATTTGCATAACTTCTGTTGCTCAGGTGTGTGTCTAAGCCATCCCTGAGTGATGTAAGTTACACCAACATAAGCGCCGGTGTGGACAGTGCTATGTCAGCAGGAGAGCTCCCACTGACATAGCTACCGCCTCTCATGGAGGTGGTTTTATTATGTCGACGGGAGAGCTCTCTCAGTGCAGCTGCACCACTATAGCACTTCTAACATAGACTAGCCCATAGATTTCCCCTTACTCAAGAGAAGACAGCAAACCACACCCTGAAATTTTCTATTTTTCCTCCCACTCATCCCACCATCTAAACCTCCATCTCATGGGTGTTTACACAGCAGGGGTTAGCGTGCGTGCGGGTGACTACATTCTCACCATACGTACCATTTCAACTGCAAATCATAGTCTTCACTTCCTGCCCTGTTGTTAGATAGTATTGCCATGTGCAACTAATCAGCTTTTAAATTTCACCAGTAGGTGATGCCATTCTTTTCTATATAATACTTTCAGCATTTATACATCTTCAGAGCACCGTACAGACACCAACTAACTAACCCGTACTGTACTCCAAAGTGGCAGGCAAGTATCATCATCCCCATTTGATGATGTGGAAATTTAGATGGATAGATTAAGTGACTTGCAGAAGGCTATGGAGGGAGTCAATTAAGGTGACTAGATAGCAAGTATGAAAAATTGGGATGGGGGTGGGGAGTAATAGGCATCTATATAAGACAAAACCCAGAATATTGGGACTGTCCCTATAAAATCAGGAACTCTGGTCAACCTAGAGTCAATGTCAGTCACTAGTTCCTTGTTCAAGCTATGTGACTACACTGCCTGTGTCTGTACAGAGCTTCTGAAGTTGTTGAGGATCCTTTTGAATAAAAGGTGTTACAAAGATGGGAAAAAATGTCACAGAACTTGGCATTAAACTATAGGCGTTAAACTGAGCCCCACCTTAGCAAGTCAATGATGAATTTTATCAGAGTTTACAAGCAAGAATTTACCAAAATTTACATACCTACATTTTTAGGTTTCTTACAGAAATTGTAACATGTCCCTTGTTTAGAGCATCCCAGACTTTTAGAGAGGAAAAAGATCACATTGCTCAGACATGGCAGTACCAATGGCCTTTGCAGGACTGCACCAACATTGCATATGAAAATGTACATAAAATTCTATCAAAACAAGGTCCTGGTGCTGCACCATTAAAGTCAGTGGGTGCTTTGCCATTGACTTCAATGAGCCACAGTTACAGTGGGATGAAATTCCTCAAAGTTTTAAATTCAAAATTTGAAACATCATCTGGAAAAAAATCAGTAACATTTCCACAAATTATTTCCTTATTGCTTCTATACCTCAGTAACCTATTTTGAATTTTCAAAATTTTGAAAAGGAGTGAAACATCTACAAAATTGTTTTGAAATTTTCCCTCCCACAAACACACACACTCTCCCTCCGCTTCCCAACTAGCTCTCCCCCTGACCCTAATATTTGCTTGTATCATATCTTCCTTGATAGAGGACTAGACTTGCTTCCTCGCTGAGGTCATCAACACTAAACTTGTTGATCATATGACCCTGCAGTTATAAGAAGAGGATTTTCAGACTGGGGGGAAAGTGTTGGGGCCACAGTTTGGGCACTTCTAGTGGAAGTTTGTGTAATTAATCTCCAAATGTTAACAGATGAAAGGTAGCAGCTTGAGGTTAGCTATTCTCAAATACCATTGTTACTAATCATCCATACATACCGTATATAGAACACCAACAGAACTCAAACAGCTTGGCCAGCAACAAATGTGTCAACGGAGACTCTGGTTTTATGGCTCATTACAATAATTCATAACACATCCCACTGCCTGCTAACCCTGAATTGACCACTTAATCTTAAGTGGTCTCCCACACCACGTGTTAACCCCTTTAACAGTCTGTCTCAATTTGTATTTTGCTCAAACACTCTGGTTTCCCCAGACCTGAACAAGAGCTCTGTGAAGTTTGAAAGCTTGTTCCTTCCATCACTCGTCTATCTTGTCTTGCTCATATCCTGGGACCAACACGGCCACGACAACACAGCAAACAAATGTATTATTGTCATGTAATGACATTTCCCAGAGTAAAGTCCTGCTTATGGACTCATCAAGGTCTGAAATGTCTGGCTTTACAAGCTAATATGTCCAGAATCTCCTTCTATTGTTTCTAGTCTGTATTTGTTTCTGATCAGAAGCTGGGATAAAGACAGTTGTTCTTTTGGATTTGTGTATGTATTGATTAGTCTTTTTATTTTTCTTCCAGCACTTGAACACAAATAATGCATAAAGGTTATGAGCAAAATTCACTATTGCTGTAAGCAGACAAACCTGTGAAATAATGGATTTCTCCAGTTTACTGTAACAGTATTTTTGGCTTGGTTACTGAAACTTGGTCTACACTAGAAAATTAAGTCAGATTAACTAAATCCCTTGGGGTATGAAAATCCACAACCCTGAGCAGTATAGTTAAGCCAACCTAACCCCCAGTGTAGACACTACTAAATTGACAGAAGAATTCTTCTGTTGACCTAGCTATTGCCTCTCAGAGAGATAGACTATCTACAGCCATGGAAGAACCCCGCCCATTGGCGTAGGCAGCATCTACAATGAAGTGGTGCAGCATTGCTGCAGTAGCATTTCAAGTGTAGACAAGCTCTAAGAAATCCACAGCTACCACATAAAATTTTCACTCATGTTGCAGCTGCCATTGTCAGACCATATTCCTAGAGAGGTCTTAATGATGCATAACACACAAATGGCTGTCTGAATGAGTTGGCAGCATATGTCTTCTTGGTAGAGGGAACTGCTCCCCTCCAAATTTGACTTTGCCTCTCCTTCCCCCGTGCCATGAATAAACAGGAAAAAATAAGTATCTTGTTCTTCCTGGGTGGCTGTTTCTCCTTTCTGCTGCCTGCCTACAGCACCACTGCTGTTTCCAGAGCTCCCACTCCCCAGAACCTCCATCTGTTGTCTGCCTACTGCATCAGTGATGTCCCTAGAGTGCTTGCACCTCAGATCTTCCATCCACAGAACCACTAATGTCCCCAGAGCTGCCGTTCTCTATAGAGCTTTCATCTGTTGCCTGCCATGCTCCCACGGATGCTTCTAGAGCACCTGCTCACTAGCATTCCCATCCACTAGGCGACTGTACCTTTCCTGTCCTCAGAGATTTATTCTGCCTGCTCTTGGCCCATTGCACCACAAATATCTCTTGACCTCCAAGTCCCCACTGCATCTATTCATCTATCTCGACCCTTCTGTTCAAGCTGTGACAGATATTGCAACCATATGCAATATCTTTGGAGACCATATTGTATTAAATACAATAAATGTATCATTGTAGCCTAGGGATTGTATGTAACTCCAGGAAGGAGAGTTATCACAGCTCCTTCAGTAACCAAAAACAGTGTGGGGACAATTACGGTGGATTGCTTAGGTTGTAAACACCTCTAGAGAGGTTCCACACCCTGGGGAGGTTTGCATGTACTGGTTCAAGCTGGGTTTTCCTGAGGCCAACAGACAAAGTAAGGGCTTTTGATATCAAAAGGCTAGGTTTAACTGGCTCAGGGCCTTCTTTCTCATCCACCAAGTGGGCAGGACCTTCTGTCCCAGGGGGCCCCACCTCTTACAGAAGGTTTGGAAAGACTTTGGCCTACTGAGGGCCTCGTAAGATTGATGAGTGACCTCTGGGAAGCTTTTAGCATTAATATAGAATATTTTATTATATTTTTATATGTAACTGGTTTATATGTTTTATCTGTAATGCTTTTACCTTAGGAATACAGGTGCTTGTTAAGAAGGAGCTGTGTTAACTTGTAACTGCTGGCAATATGCAGTTCACAGCCCTTGGAGAGAAAGCAAAGCACAGGTGCTAGCTTTTAGGCAGACTGGCTTGTTGGGAATATCATAATGTAGGCAGGGAACTGTGCAGCCTTAAAACCCCTTGTGAGAAGGGAAAAAGACATGGGTCTCCACCCAAGACAGGTGACAACTGGGAGCTGGAAACATTAAGTAGGTGCCCTCAAGGAATCACGGACTGGGGAATACAGGTATAGATACTCTGACATTGTGACACAAACTACTTACAGAGGGGGTCCTTCTCAAGTTGGTCCCTGAACATTTGTATGTTATTTGCCATTGTGCTTCAAGAGAAGAGTTAGGATCTGTTCTTCTTTAAAGGAAGAGTGCCATGATTTATGAGACACACTTAGCATCTGATGAACACCCAGCTGCAAGTAACTAGGCAAATCTGTGTTTGTGTTAGAGACTGGAGAATGAGAGCTGATAACTGCTGATGACCCAAAGGATGGAAACTGCTGACTTGTACAGTTTTGCACACAACTTGAAGTAATGGCCAATTTGGCAGCTACCAGATTTTATGGCTATGCCTGCAGCTTTACAAACTATGTTATCATCTTCTCAGATCACAAAGCAATCAGTGCTTGGATAGGTGCCTTTGAAACCTTGTATCTTTTTTTATTTTGTTACTGAAGCATTTTAGAGCACTCAAAGCACTTTGACTCTGCAGAAGTCCTGTATAGCTCCTGGGTGTTGGATGAATACCAAATGACAATGTTTCCTCTCTTCCATAATATATGTATTCTGGAATTTGCTTCTTGTGTAAAGTTCTTGGTAAATAGGTCAATATCTACTGACTATAGGTCACCTTATCAGCTAAATCATGTTTCTGCACGTTTGGCAACTGAATCCCTTCCCAGAAGTATATGGAACATACAGTGTCATATGAGGTTTCTGTAACGTAAAGCTTAGGAACATTCAGTAAAATAATGCTGTAGTGTACTGTGAAGGGCAGAAATCATGTTTAACTTTAGCAGCAAAGTACTGCAGTAGAACCCCGATTTTACGAGCATTGATGTTATGAACAACCAGTTACATAAATCATTTTGCCTGGTGGAAAAAAACCTGTATCCTTCAAACAAGAAGCTACACATATGTACTTGGCAGTGAGCAAAGGCATGTACACTCAGAGCAGAGGTGTATTACTTCACCAGTGGCTACAGGTACATTATATTCATATGATACACTGCACACATTTGTTACCATTCAATATGTACATTGTCATTGACTGATTAGCACATTAAGTTATGCACTGTACTTACTGCAATTTTGAAATGTTCAATTTTATGAACTTTTTTATTTTGAACACTGCTCCGCCATCCCCAATTAGTCTGTGACATTGGATTCTTCTGTAATGATCTCACTCATGATGGAATTTACAGCAAGTTATATACTGACCTAATTAACATTGACTGTACGTACCGGTGTCAACAACAGATATCAAACCTGAGAGCTTCAGCAACCTTGCTAATTAGGGAGAATGCTAAAATTCTAATCTGTGCCCAGAAGGCTAAGGATGACCTGTGCGTCCACTACAGAGCCACTATATTACAAGTTGATGTTACCTGAGCTAAACTGAAAGACCTATCATACAAAGCAGCTGAGACTACAGGATTTTGTCCATTCACATCTGCATTCTGTGACTTTCTGTGATCTAGTCTGGCATTTACACACACAGAGAGATCACACGGTCAGATTATGCTCCTGAGATATATGGACAGAAGTGGCTCACATCCTGCAGATCTCCCCTGAATTCTGTGGAGGTTAAAGTTAACATCAACACATCACCACCCGGGGCAGATCAGAGAGGGCTCTCTGCAGGTTTAGGATCCATATGGGAAACAGGGGCAGCTCTAGGTATTTTGCCGCCCCAAGCACCGCAGGCAGGCTGCCTTTGGCAGCTTGCCTGCGGGAGGTCCCTGGTCCCTTGGATTCAGCGGCATGCCTGCGGGAGGTCCGCTGAAGCTGTGGGACCACTGGAACCTCTGCAGGCATGCCGCTGAAGGCAACCTGCCTGCCGCCCTCATGGCGACAGGCAGAGCGCCCCCAATGGCTTGCCGCCCCAAGCACGCACTTGGCATGCTGGTGCCTGGAGCCTCCCCTGATGGGAAAAGGAAGCTAAGAACATGCGGATGCCGCATGGGTCATGCCTGATTCCAGGACACACATACTCCATCCAACTTGCTGTTTGGCTCTGATGAGTTTCACAGACTTTTCTGTGGTCCCCTCAGCAGTGCAGAACTCCCCTTTTAAGAAGAATGGGGGAACATGCTGGCAGGAGCTGGGAGAGGGGCTTTGGTTCCCTAAAGCCACCAATGCCCATGTAGAGGCACAAGGCTGTGATGTGGATGCTACTGGTCTCCTGTGGGATCATGTGGACAATGGAGACTGGTAAGATGTGGGAAACCTTGGGAACCCAGTGGAATTTTCCTCCTCCTGTATGTTTTACCCCGGGGAGGGGCTTTCTTGGCCAGTTATAATGGCACAACTATGCAGTGGTCTAGAAGATAAGGATAGAAACAGCCTCAGCAGCCTCTAACTTCAAGGTTAAACCTCTCTAGAGCCTGGAAGTGAGCAGGCGGGCAACGGGCTGACCTGACAGCTGTCCCACTAGATGCGGTCAGACGTTCCCCACCCTTGAGTGCCCCTGGGCTGCAGCGACTCTCTGAGCAGCGCTGTCCGTGGGGACTGTCAGCAGCAGCCCCGCCAATGGGCGGTATATGCAAGGAATCGTCTTCCTCCCCCTCCCCCCCGCACTATATTGCGCGTCTAGAGCAGGGAACGCCACGTGACACCCTCTCTTCCTCGCGCGCCTCTGGGTACGTCCTTCCTCCCATTGATACACTGTAGCGAGCCTGAACGTCCAGAGCCCTGCCAGGCAGCCTCAGTCGATCGCCGAACGGCGGCTCGGGCGGCTGGCCTGAGGCCGGGTGGATCGCGCGGCACTCGGCTAGCGCGCCGGGCGGGAGGCGCGGAGGCGGCTGTGGGGTGGTCGGTCGGTGTCTCGGCGCTGCTGTTGCTGCCGGCTTCCCGCGAGTCCCCTGCCCGCGCCCCCGGCCGCCATGGCGGAGCCGGCGGACAAGCTGTACCGGGCCGAGTACGCCAAGAGCGGCCGGGCCTCGTGCAAGAAATGCGGGGAGAGCATCGCCAAGGACTCGCTGCGCCTGGCCATCATGGTGCAGGTACCGCGTGGGCTCGGGACCCGGCCCCGCCCACGGGCCCCGCGGCTGCCGCGCCGCCTTCCTTGCAACCCCCGGTGGCCGTGCGGAGCGGCCCCGGCAGCTAGGCCGGCGGCCACGTGTTGCTTTCAGCCGGTGGCCGGGGCCAAGTGTCCGCCCCAGTCCTTCCCCTCTGGGCAGCGCAGGTTGCAAAGCGGCCCGGGTGCGGCACGCGCCGGGCTAGCGCAGCTCGTGGCGGCACGCGCTGCGCTGCGTTGCGTTTCGCGGCGCTGCTGCAGCCCGTGGGGCTGGCCCTTTCCTGCACGGCGCTGTGCAGCTCTGGCGCCGGGGATCGGGTGGGGGGATTTGGGCGGGTTCTGAGTCCGTTCGTTCGCCCCGACTTGTTCTTAGACGTCATCGTGGCAGGGATTTGTGCCCACGGGCCAGATGGCGGCTCCCTGGGATTTTGGGGGGGTGCTGGAGATAATTTGGACTCGAATCTGAAGGAGTTGCGGCAGGGTGGGGTTTGCTCGAGTGCGGGGAGTCGGTAGCGTGTGTGCGGGCCTGCTTTTGCAAGCTAGTTGCAGTGGAGCACATCTGCTCCTAAGAAGGGAACGCTGATGTGGTATGTGATCTTGCACTGCAGACAGAAAAAATGACTTGATCGCCCACTACCGTTACTTGGGTGCATTCGAAGTGCATCGGCTGAAATGAGCAAGAATGCAATATGAAAGACAGACAACTTATTAAAATCTCGCAAATGATTGCATTGTCACAGCTTTATCTTACTGTGGTTGTTTGATGGAAGAAAACAAGGAAAACCTTAAGTTATGTTCTAGATGGCTTCCGTTTTAATTTCATCGTCTTGTTTGTTTGAATTTAATTACTTGAATTGAATTTGTTAGCAGATTTCGCAGGAAGATGCGATTTCTTGAGTTGGGGGAAAGCAATAGAAATTCTATCTCGTTCTCACAGTCCATGTGATCCTGGACTCTAACTGTTCATTAACTTCCTGTCTGGGGAATATTAGTCGATTTCTCCTCACTATATTGTTTTGTGAGTTGCTTATCATTTGCTGAACACATTACAATGCTGTTTACCTCAGTCTGCAGGTTGGAGACCTTTATGTGGAGACAAATAATTGGAGATGGGGAGGGCTGGAGATCAAAACAATGCATTCAGTTGAAGTGTAAGCTCAGTCTCCATTATTGCTGAAGAGCTGTGAAGGCTTTTTCACTTAAATTCTTTAGTTTTCCTGGGCAGCTTAATGTGTGTGTTTGACAATGCTATTTGTTACTGGCCTAAATCTTCCCTCCTGTGAGTTTAACTTATTTATAGTGGCAACTTGCATGCACCCCTTCCCCCTCCATCTCTGCATTTTTAATAAAGTCTGCATCACCACCCTAGCAGTGCATTCTCACACCTTGCTCTGCTTTTCCTCATGGCCTGATGAAAAGTGTGTTATTCAGGGAAACTTGTGTTTGATTAGTGTGGTTTAAGAAAACAACAACAAATCTGTAACTAGCCTTTCATTATCAGACCCTGTCTGTACTTTTAAACATAACCATGTTTAAATACGGCTTGCCCTCAGCTGCCTTATATAATATTGCTTCTCATCTGTCAGGAAAGAAAAGAAACCTGTTGGGTACATAAGTTTTAGCTTAGGGCTTCTATCCTAAGACTTTTTTTTTCTTGAAATTTCCCACCATTACCACCTCGAGTGCAGTTCCGCTTCTACTAGCGACAGTGTAGTGCAAGCGTGGGCCCAGTATTAGTATTATAAACACTGCATCATCTAGACCTGCTTGGAGAAGTTTAGTGGTGATGAAAACACTAGTGGCAGCTGATGCCTTATCTACCTAAGTGTTCCCACTGGTGGTAACAACTATGGGAAATAGTAAGGAGAAAAGGCTAGTACGGACAGACTTAGGAATTTACCAAGGTTAAAATATGCTTATGATTCCTCATGACTTTTTTCAGTCCACACAGGCAGGAGGAATACATATTAATAGGGCTGTCAAGCGATTAAAAAAATTAATTGTGATTAATCACGCTGTTAAACAACAATAGAATACCAATTATTTTAAATATTTTTGGATGTTTACTACATTTTCAAATATATTAATTTAAATTACAACAGAATACAAAGTGTACAGTGCTTACTTTACATTTATTTTTTATTACAAATACTTGCACTGTAAAAAAAAAAAATAATAAAAAAGATTTTTCATAGACTCATAGACTTTAAGGTCTGAAGGGACCATTATGATCATCTAGTCTGACCTCCTGCACAATGCAGGCCACAGAATCTTACCCATTCACTTCTGTAACAAACCCCTAACCTATGTCAGAGTTATTGAAGTCTTCAAATTGTGGTTTGAAGACGTCAAGCAGCAGAGAACCCTCCAGCAAGTGACCCATGCTCCACGCTGCAGAGGAAGGCGAAAAACCTCCATTTCAGTTCACCTGATACAAGTACTGTAGTGCGATCTCTTTATCATGAAAGTTGAACTTAAAAATGTAGAATTATGTACAAAAAAACCTGCATTCAAAAATAAAACAATGTAAAACTTCAGAGCCCACAAGTCTGCTCAGTCCTACTTCTTGGTCAGCCAGTCACTCAGACAAACAAGGTTGGTTACAATTTGCAGGAGATAATGCTGCCTGCTTGTTTACGGTGTCACCTAAAAGTGAGAACAGGCGTTCCCATGGCACTATTGTAGCTGGCGTTGCAAGATATTTACGTGCCTGATGCGCTAAAGATTCATATGTCCCTTCATGCTTCAACCACCATTCAAGAGGACATGCTTCCATGCTGATGATGGGTTCTGCTTGATAATGATCCAAAGCAGTACAAACTGACACATGTTCATTTTCATTATCTGAGTCAGATGCCACCAGCAGAAGGTAGATTTTCTTTTTTGGTGGTTTGAGTCCTGTAGTTTCTGCATCAGTGTGCGTTGCTCTTATAAGACTTCTAAAAGCATGTTCCACATCTCGTCCCTCTCAGATTTTGGACAGCACTTCAGATTCTTAAATCTTGGGGACAAGTGCTGTTGCTGTTTTTAGAAATCTCAGATTGGTACCTTCTTTGCATTTTGTCATCTGCTGTGAAAGTGTTCTTAAAATGAACATATGCTGGGTCATCATTGAGACTGCTATAACATGAAATATATGCAGAATGCAGGTAAAACAGAGAAGGAGACATACAGTTTTCCCCCCAAGGAGTATAATCATACATTTAATTGATGCATTATTTTTTTAATGAGCATCATCAGCATGGAAGCATGTCTTCTGGATTGGTGGCTGAAGCATGAAGGGGTATACGAATGTTTAGCATATCTGGCATGTAAATACCTTGCAATGCTGGCTACAAAAGTGCCATGCAAACACCTGTTCTCACTTTCAGCTGACATAAATAAGAAGTGGGCAGCAGTATCTCCCGTCAATGTAAACAAACTTGTATGGGTTAGCAACTGACAGTATAAGAAGTAGGACTGAGTTGCATTGTAGGCTCTAAAGTTTTACACTGTTTTGTTTTTGAGTGTAGTTATGTAACCAAAAAAAAAAATCTGCATTTGTAAGTTTGCGCTTCAGTACTTGTATGAGGTGAACTGAAAAATACTATTTCTTTTGTTTATCATTTTTACAGTGCATAGATTTGTAATAAAAAATAATATGAAGTGAGCACTGTACACTTTGTATTCTGTGTTGTAATTGAAATCAATATTGAAAATGTAGAAAAACATACAAAATATTTAATAAATTTTAATTGGTATTCTATTTTAAGTTCAATTAATTGCGATTCGTTTTTTTGAGTTAATTGTGTGACTTAACTGCAATTAATTGACAGCCCTACATATTATGTCATAATCATAGTTTGGCCACATCCATGATTAAACCTGGTTATTTTTGTAGCATAGAGGTATTTTCTTCTTCTTCTTCTTTTTCTGGGAATGAACACATTCCTAACTGGCTCTTCATTCCTTGTTTTCTCCTTGGTACTATTTGTAGGCTTGGATAAGGCTGCCTTCTGGAATTAATGCTGTGTAATGTGCACAATTAAGTTTCATATTAGAATATTATTGAAATTTGAAGGTCTTTTCCAGGGTACTAACAGAAGGGCTCTCTCAGTCTTTTTGAGAGCAAGCAGGAGGAATTGGGGATAGGATTAAAATACACTTAATTAATTTGACATTTTTGCACTATGGAACAGATACATCAGACTTTTGTCTAGAGCATCCAGGTAACTTATAGTAGTTGGAATTTACAGTAAAACCTTACTAATCGGGACACTGGATAATTCACAGACAAATTAGTATTCTCCCTTCACGCCTCAGCAGAGATTTAATAATGCCATAGCAAAGTCTCAGTCTTAGTAATTAAGACTTGTGTTTTACAGAACACTCACTGGTGTATTATAGAGTATTGCAAATAATTAGAACTAAACTGCAATTATCAGATTACAAAATAAAGTTAATGTAAAGTACTGTCCTCTTACATTTATTTGCTTAGTTGATAAGGGCTTTGTCAAACTCCCACAAAAGTCAAGGGAAAGAGTCCTGTTGACTTCAGTGGAACTTGGATCAGGCAAAATTCATTAATTCATATATAGCTTCTAATCATTAGTGGGAGTTAATGAGGTTCTACCATGTTTGAGGATCTTAGATTATGAACACTATTGTTCACAATAACTCTGAGGTACAGTGTTATTCCCATTTTCTAGATGAGGAAACTGAGGCACAAGGGATGAGGGTAAGTGAGAGGGGGGCTAGAAGGCCATGGCCCTCCCACTTTTTGAAAGTGGATGGACCAGGCCCATGTGCTTTTTGCCACAGGACCCCACCCCCTTCCCCTCCTCTACCCTCTGAGGCCCAACCCCCCAGCCAGGCCAGGGCACCTGGGCAGTTGTGGGGGGCTGTGCAGGACCTCCACCTGCCTGGGTTGTGGGGGGCTTGAGAGCAGCTCCTGGCCCACGTTCCCGCCCCCAGGCTCCCTACCCAGGGCAGGTGGAGGGTCTGTGCTGTCTCCCTACACCTGGGCTCTTACTATGACTGGGCTGCAGCTCCAAGGCCCTGCCCTTCAGCCTGAGTCAAGACAGGGTAACACCCACACTGTGAGGAACCTGCGTCCCTCTACCTGCCCTGGGTGGCTGGCTGAGGAGTGGGGCCTCCAGGAGAAGAGGGGGTAGGGGTGGGGCCTCTGGAGGAAGAGAATTGGCCTTGAAGGGGGCTGGGGCCTTCGGCCCTCCCACTTTTGGGAAGGCTCCACCACCCCAGTAAGTGATTTATCCAAGGTCTTGCAGCAAGCCAGTGGTAGAGCTGGGAATAGAACCCAAGAGTCAGCTGCTAGACTCAGACCCCCCATGATTCTGCTGGAAAAACAGTGATATAGAAGGCTGAAAAGGTTCCAAGAGGCTTTTGGCCACCCAGGGTGGCAGAAGTCAGTCAGATTTGGCATGTTCTGCCAAAATACAGAGAAGTAGGAAAGGCCTGGTATGAAAAGCACTATGATGAAAAGGCAGCTGCTTGCTTTGTAACTTGCAGGACATTTTAAAAAATCATTCTGATATATTTTTTGGAAAATGTTCTGTTACACTGTGCAGCTTTCTTGGCTCTCACAGACCCATTATGGAGAGAGGCCTAATTTCTGTTACTGAGGCCACACCTTTGCTTCAGCTAAGTAAGGTTACATTCCAGAGTTAAGCACTTTACAAATTCCTCAATAGGAGACATTTCAGATAAGTGCCAACTATCCTGGCTATTGCTAGTGTGATTGCATTCGGATCCAATGGAAGTAGCACAATAAGGAGATCTCTTCTCATTAGGGCATTGCTTGAAAAATCTGTCCTACACCCACTAGGCCAGGGGTTCTCAAACCTGGTGTCGGGACCCCTCGGGTTGCAGGGTTATTACGAGGTGGGGGGTGGGTCATGAGCTGTCAACCTCCACCCCAAACTCCGCTTTGCTCCAGCATTTATAATGGTGTTAAATTAAAAAACACTTTTAAATATATTTATAAGGGGGGATCCCACGCAGAAGCTTGCTATGTGAAAGGGGTCACCAGTAAAAAAAAGTTTGAGAGCCACTGCACTAGCCTGAGGACTGAGTCTATTAGCCACTGTGAGAAATATTACAGCCTTCTCCCACTTCCCAAGAGGCACCGATACACTTCTAGTCATTGCCATTAGATCTGCATATCTTTTTTTGTTCCCATAGTAGGGATATTTGTATTTATTTAGTTCTGTAAAATACAAAACCTCAATTTATTAAACTTCCTTTGCATTTTTTCTTCCTTCCTTTCCCCTTTACTCCTCTTCTTTCACTCCTACCACAATATAGCTTGGTATCTTTTTCACCATCTCTTTTGATGTCTGCTCTGTTTCCTCTCTTGCCCCCAATTTATACCATTCCTTTCTCATTTTCCGCCATTGTTTGATGTACTCCCTCCTTCCTCCATGTTGTTTTTCAATCTTTCCCTCTTCCCCATGCTCTTATTCTCCCAGTGTACTCTCAGCTTCCCACCATATGCATGTAACTTATTCACCAGTGCCTCATTCCACTCCCCCTCCTCTACTGCAAAAGGTTTATTAGAGCCCTGCTCCTCAGCAGCTCTTCCAGGGTCCCGTCTCCTTCACAGCTCCCCAGCCTGGGTTTCTTCTGGTTGCTGCACTTGTAGGGTCCCTGCTCCTGAGCAGCCCCATATTTTCCTTCCTAGCTCTTCCATCAGCTTGGGAGAGAGGGAGGCAGGCATTTATGCTGCTCTGTGCCCATACAGCCTGGTCAGGTGCCCCTTCTAGAACTTGCACCATGGACCAAGTGAGCTTTTTATCTTGTGCATTAGAGTGGTGCTACAAAAGGAACTTTTGTGGTTCATTCAAGAAGGGCTGCATTGAGGTGGGGTGTGCAACGAGCCCTAAGATTTCATTTCCCTTCATCTTCAGAATGGAAACTGCATATAACCCTGTGCTTCAGTCAGAGCCCACCTGTGATTACATCACACTTGTGACATTTCCAGATGTTATGCAAATCCTTAGTGTATCATATGAGGCATGCCCCTTACATAGCTTTCTGTTCCTGCTGAAGGGAACAGTCTGAGTGGGAAATGAAAGGAATTTAGGGAGGAGAACCAAGTCAATGTCAGCATCGGCACTTCTGCCATTGCAAGAAGTTTCCTACAATCTTAAACAACCATAACAGACAGAATCTTAATTGCACATCCCATCCACAAATAGCAGCTCCAGAGCACGACACCCTGAGAGATCAGTCTTCTCTTCCTGAGGCTGCAAAGGTTGCTGAAGCATCCTCTTCAGTACTTAGCAGGGGACCCTATGAAGCTTAACAGTGCTGCTCTGGCAGAGTGTAGGGTAAAACCAAAGGGCTCTGAGATGGAGCCCTCTTCCTCAAATGCAAAATAATTCTGGGAGTGAAGATGTGACATAAGGGAGCTGGGTTGAAACCTCAAGGCACCACTGGAAAAAAGGAAAAGCTTCACATCAGTCAGTGACAATCTGAAGTATATTTCTTATCTGAATACCCTGTATGCATACAAAGTACTCCCCATTCACCTACCCCTGCACCTAATTAACCCACTAACAAGCTTGGAAAAACAGGACCCTCAGTTACTTTATGGGCATGTATGCAGCTAAGGCAGGTTGTAACCTCCCAGCTAAAATTAATATCTCCCTGTTCATGGAGAGCTTGTTTTCGGATGACTCTGCTGAACACTTCCTCAGGTGCCGTTTCTCACTCAGAGTATGTCTACTCTATGGGATTTTCCGATTTTACAGAAACCGGTTTTTTAAAACAGATTGTATAAAGTCGAGTGCACACTAAGCACATTAATTCGGCGATGTGTGTCCATGTACAGAGGCTAGCATCGATTTCCAGAGCATACACTGTGGGTAGCTATCGCATAGCTATCCCATAGTTCCCTCAGTCTCCCCCGCCCATTGGAATTCTGGGTTGAGATCCCAGTGCCTGATGGGGCAAAAAATGTTGTTGCGGGTGGTTCTGGGTACAGTCTCACCCGTCCCTCCGTGCAAGTAGCAGACAACCGTTTCGCAGCTTTTTTCCTGGGTAAACTGTGTAGACGCCATAGCATGGCAAGCATGGACTCTGCTCAGCTCGAGACAGCAGTCATGGACATAGTAAACGCGCATTCTCGTGCAGTCCATGCTGAACCAGGACTTGCAAAACCAGGCAAGGAGGAGGCGGCTATGGCAGCGCGGCGACAAAAGTGATGAGGACATGGACACAGAATTCTCCCAAACCATGGGCCCCTGCGCTTTGGAGATCCTGCTGGTAATGGAGCAGGTTCTAGCCATGGAACGCCAATTTTGGTCTCGTGAAACAAGCACAGACTGGTGGGACCGCATAGTGTTGCAGGTGTGGGATGATTCCCAGTGGCTGCGAAACTTTCACATGCGTAAGGGCACTTTCATAGAACTTTGTGACTTGCTTTCCCCTGCCCTGAAACGCCAGAATACCAAGATGAAAGCAGCCCTCACAGTTGAGAAGCGAGTGGCGATAGCCCTCTGGAAGCTTGCAACACCAGACAGCTACTGATCAGTCAGGAATCAATTTGGAGTGGGCAAATATATTGTGGGGGCTGCTGTGATGCAAGTAGCCAAAGCAATCATTAAGCTGCTGCTACAAAAGGTAGTGACTCTGGGAAACGTGCAGGTCATAGTGGATGGCTTTTCTGCAGTAGGGATACCCTAACTGTGGTGGGGCGATAGATGGAACCCATCTCCCTATCTTGGCACCGGAGCACCAGGGCACCCAGTACATAAACCATAAGGGGTATTTTTCCATGGTGCTGCAAGCACTGGTGGATCACAAGGGACATGTTTCACCAACATCCACGTGGGATGGCCGGGAAGGGTTCATGACGCTCGCGTCTTCAGGAACACTACTCTGTTTAAAACGGCTGCAGCAAGGGAATTACTTCCCAGACCAGAAATAACAGTTGGGGATGTTGAAATGCCTGTAGTTATCCTGGGGGACCCAGCCTACCCCTTTGATGCCATGGCTCATGAAGCCATACACAGGCAGCCTGGACAGTAGTCAGGAGTTGTTCAACTACAGGCTGAGCAAGTGCAGAATGGTGGTAGAATGTGCATTTGGCCGTTTAAAGGCGCGCTGGCGCACATTACTGACTCGCTCAGACCTCAGCCAAACCAATGTCCCCATTGTTATTGCTGCTTGCTGTGTGCTCCACAATCTCTGTGAGAGTAAGGGGAGACCTTTATGGCGGGGTGGGGAGGCTGAGGCAAATCACCTAGCCGCTGATTACGCACAGCCAGACACCAGGGCGATTAGAAGAGCACACTAGGGAGCGGTGCGCATCAGAGAAGCTTTGAAAACCAGTTTCATCATGGGCCAGGGTATGGTGTGACTATTGTGTTTTTCTCCTTGGTGAACCCTGCCCCCCCGATTGACTCATTCCCTGTAAGCCACCCACCCTCCCCCTTTGATTACTGCTTGTTTCCTAAAGGAATAAAGTCACTGTCATTTAAAAATCATGTATTCTTTATTAATTAATTATAAAAAGAGGGAGAGACCTGACAAGGGAGCCCGGGAGGGGTTTGGGACGAGGATAGGAAGGAAAGAAAAGGCCACTTAAAAAATTCCAAAATAATGACAGCCTTTTGGTTGGGCTGTCCAGTGGGGTGGAATGGGTGGGTGCACGGAGCCTCCCCCCACCCGTTCTTAGTCGTCTGGTGGGTGAGGAGGCTAACGAACATGATGAGGGAGGAGGATGGTTATACAGGGGCTGCAGCGACACTCTGTGATCCTGTTGCTGTTTCTGAAGCTCCACCAGATGCCGGAGCATGTCAGTTTGATCACGCAGCATCCCCAGAGTTGCATCCCGCCACCTCAGATCTTCCTGCTGCCATCTGTCCTCAACGTTCGTCCCTCCTGTCCTCAACGTTCACTGGCATCTTTCCTGTACTTTGATACCATGTCTTTCCACTCATTGAGATGAGCTCTTTCATTGCGGGTCACTTCCATGATTTCCAAGAACATTTCATCTTGTGTCTTTTTTTTCCGCCGCCTTATCTGAGATAGACTTCGGAAGGAGGAGGGAGACTTGAAAAATTTACAGCTGCAGGAGGGAGGGAAAAAAGGGAGAGAAGTATTTTAAAAGATACGTTTTACAGAACAATGGTTGTACTCTTTCATGGTGAACAACACTATTCATCTTACATAGCACGTGATTTCACTACAAGATCACATTTTGCATCTTAATATTGAGTGTCTGCAGCTTTGGTGTTAGGGATCACACAGACACAGGTCCGGGCAGCAGAATTCGGCTTGCATGCAGCCATGATAAGCCATTGTTTTTTCTGCTTCTTCAGCCTTCATATATCCAGCACCCTCCTTTCCCAAATAGCGAGCAAAGTGCATGGAGTGCTGCCTATTTCCTGTTAAACTGATCGCCTTACTCCTCCCCGCACCGCGTGGCTGGTATCATGGAAGATCACTGCTAACCAAACGCGAAAAAGCTCAGCGCCAATCACCTCCCCCTCCTCTTCCCCCCCGCTTGGCTATGTGCAGGGAAGGATTTCTTTTAAGCCACAGGCAAACAGCCCAGTAGGAATGGCCATGTCTGTCCCCTTAATTAAATTCCTGAATTTCAACCAGGTTACCATGAACGATATCACTCTTCTGAGGATAACACAGCAAGATAAAGAACGGATGTTGCTTGAATGCCAGCAAACACCGGGACCATACGCAGCTAGGCTTTGTCATGCAATGATACCAGATTACTTGCTACATGCATGGCGTGGTCAAGTTTCCTACCATGGAGGATGGAATAAGGCTGCCCTGCCCAGAAACCTTCTGCAAAGGCTTTTGGAGTACCTCCAGGAGAGCTTCATGGAGATGTCCCTGGAGGATTTCCGCTCCATCCCCAGACATGTTAACAGACTTTTCCAGTAACTGTACTGGCTGCGAATGCATCCAAAGTCCTCAGGGCAAATTAATCATTTAAAAATGCTTGCTTTTAAGCCATGTTTTGTATTTACAAAGGTACGCTCACCAGAGGTCACTTGATGTCTTCATTGTCTGGGATAGTGGCTTGCGAGGGTTGCGAGGGTAATTCCGAGGGTGAGAAAAAGCTCCTGGCTGTTGGGGAGAACGGAATGCTATGTGCTTTCTGCAAGCTCATCCTCCTCTTCCTCCTCCTCATATTCCCCGTCCGCAGAATCCTCAGGCATGGCTGAGATTACCCCCGTCTCGGAATCCACGGTCAGGGTGGATTAGTGATGGCGAACCCCCCTAGAATTGCATGCAGCTCAGCGGAGAAGCGGCATGTTTTAGGCCCTGCCCCGGACCTTCCGTTTGCTTCTTTGGTTTTCTGGTAGGCTTGTCTGAGCTCCTTAACTTTCACTCTGCACTGCACTGAGTCCCTGGTGTGGCCTTTTTCCATCATAACCTTAGAAATTTTTTCAAATGTTTTTTCATTTCATCTTTTGGAACGGAGTTCTGTTAGCATGGAATCCTCTCCCCATACAGTGATCAGATCCAGTACCTCCTGTGCAGTCCATGTTAGAGCTCTTTTTCGATTCTCAGGAGATTGCATTGCTACCTGTGCTGATGAGCTCTGCGTGGTCACCTGTGCTGATCAGCTCTCCGCGCTGGGCAAACAGGAAATGAAATTCAAAAGTTCGCGGGGCTTTTTCTGTCTACCTGGCCAGTGCATCCAAGTTCAGATGGCTGTCCAGAGCGGTCACAAGGGTGCACTGTGGGATAGCTCCCGGAGGCCAACACCGTCGAATTGCATCCACACTAACCCTAATCCGAAATGGCAATATTGATGTCAGCGCTACTCCCCTCGTCGAGGAGGAGTACAGAAATCATTATTAAGAGCCCTTTATATCGAAATAAAGGTCTTCATTGTGTGGACAGGTGCAGGGTTAATTCGGTTTAACGCTGCTAAATTCGGTATAAACTCGTAGTGTAGACCAGGCCTCAGAATGGTGCAATCATGATTCTGTCAATGTTTTGTTTTGAGTAATGTGGGAAAGGGAAGAAAGAAGGTTAAGAACTAGTTGTAACATGGGTGAGGTTCTCCCTCTGTGAAGCCCCCTTGTGACCCTGCTCTTAGATCACTGGTATTAGTGGTACTGCCATAGGATTCTGAATTCTTGTGCCTTGTCCTAAATCCATGCATGTGGTTAGAAAGAAAGTGTCTAGGGAAATATACAGAAGTGACTTTTTTCCTTTTGGTTCTATCTGAATTTTCTCACTTCATCCTAATGTTGCTTTCTTCCTAGTCACCCATGTTCGATGGTAAAGTTCCCCACTGGCATCATTATACTTGTTTCTGGAAGCGGGCCCGACTTGTGTCCCATGCAGATGTTGATGGTTTCCCTGAGCTTCGATGGGAAGATCAGGAGAAAATCAAAAAAGCAATTGAAACTGGAGGAGCTGCAGCAGGTAAGTGAAGCAAAAGTGATGTTTACAGAGATTCAAGATACCAAGAGACCATGTCCATTTAGAACCATCCTATCTATACTTGAGGGGATGTGATTATGGGTACTGGGTTTTTTGCTCGCTGGCTGTGATGTCCCTTCAGATAGCGAAATCAGAACAATCGCTGCAACTTTCCTGATTCTCAATAATTACTAGGCGACTGACTGTGTATGCTGAACCCTGTAGAATAGTTAAAAAGTGAGCAGTCAGTCTAAAAAGCAAGGACCATTGCATCACTAAATATACTTTATATTCACTTACTTGACTAGTGTAGTTTAGCTTCAATTAGCTGATACTAGTAAATGATCTGTAATACACTATGGAGAAGTAGTGATGTCTCAGTAACCTGAGACCCACTGTGAAATCATCACACCTACCAATATATCAGACCCAGAAAACATTAATAAGGATTGTATAAACACTGTATTAAGAATTCAGTGCAGTTAACTAAATGGTCAGGGAAATTATCAGATCCAGATTAGAAGTGGTTGGGTATGTAGAGGGTTCCTAGGTGCTACAGTAATACAAATAATGAATAATAGAGCAAACTGAAGCCATCAATGTCCATACAACACAGGAATTGTGGGAGGTTTGTAGGCTGAAGTCAGCCTCTCTGGCATATAACATCATATCAAAGAAAATGCGTCTTGTATATGGAAAGGAGAGTTCTGTTTGAGGTGTGGCTATTTGGTTGACTCCAGTTCTGGTCAGGTCTTCAATAGCAGTATTTATTTTATTTTATTTTATTATATTTTATACTACTTCTAAAACAGACAGACAATGAAGCAATAAATTCGCACTACTGGGGTTCTTTCGGGTAATGTTGATCACTAATTTGTCTTCTGGACCACTGAGATCTGAGTATCACTGTTCTAAAATATACAGTTACATAAACAGGCGTCCATAGTTCCTCCTTGTACACGTACAGAATGCTTGACTTTTTCCAAGTGCTTTTTAAACATTAACTGGTAGTCCTCACAGTATACATATGAGCTATAGTTAAGCCATATCCCCTCTTGACATATGGGGGTACTGAAGCACAAAGGAGGTGATTTACCTCAGAGCAGCATATTAGCTCAGTAACAGAGCTGGAAGTAGAGCTTGAGTCCTCACTTTACTCCTTTGACAGGTCAGGCTTGTGTTCTTCATCTCTAACGGGTTGTTTTGTAAATGTGAAGTTGCAGGAACTAGTGTTGTTGCAGCATTGTATGCTTCTTGACAAGTGCAGGTGAGAGACTGAGATTGTCGTCCCCAGTTGTGAAGCCTGAGGTATAAGTGAGTAACCTTAGAAGTTTATTATGAGTCTGCAGAGTTCCTAACACTTCCTGTAAGATTCTGAATTGCAAGGAGGGCATTGTGGGTTTTGTCACTAACTTATTTCTCTAAGTGTACTGAGCTGTGTTTGATTTGGCTTTGTTTCACGGCTAGTCTCTCACTATATTTGTGCTGATTGGGGGGATGATAAACAGTTGGGGAGATTTTTTTTAAGAAATAAAATGAAGAACTTTAGAAGTTGAATAGTGTTTTTGTCTCTGTTCTCCAGGTAAAGGCACTGACCAGGAGGGAGGTCGCAAGGCTGAGAAGAGTTTAAATGACTTCGCTGCAGAATATGCCAAGTCTAACAGAAGTACCTGCAAAGGTTGTGAACAGAAAATAGAAAAGGTAGAGACACGCAGCTATTAAGGTTGTGTTCCCCTTCCAGTCCAGGGTGACACAATTAATTCCATGAGTTCTGAACTATTGTTCTTTCTGTTGTTCTTTTATATTATGGGGCTAAAAGTTGCAGTACCTTCTCAGAAGAAATGCTCTGTTCTGAACAATTTGTCCACCCCAAGCTCTTCCACTGCAGTAAGGTCTCAAATGTGAGCTCTTCAGAGCCTGGGATTTAGACTTGCTGACTCTTCCTTCGTAAAGGAAAGAAAGCATTTAATTGGTCCAGGCATTGGAGCTGATTGGCAGATTACTGCTGGTATTCCTGCAGAGGAAAAGCCTGGAGAGAAGCTTTGACATACTGTAAATGTGTTTTTGTTTAGGAAGACCAGTGGGTACTGCAGCTCTCCAGTGACCCATCCCATCACTGTTTTGTAGGGTATGTTCTGTTCTTCCATATACAGGTATTAAAGAAATGCTGGCGAAATGAAGTTCTGAACCTGCAAGTAGTTGTTAATGTGAATAATCCCATTGATTGCTCATATGTGTAAATTTTCACGTGTGTTTGCAGGATTGGGAGTCCAAATTTGCTTTTGAAATGAGGATTTCTGAGTGATTGTTTTGAATAGTATAGGCTGAACTGTAATTCAGAATATGATCTGGTCAAAAATCAAGCTGACTCTGGGTCAGACTTCATTAGTCCTCACACATTAATTTCTGGAAAACCAGTTTTATAATTTAAAATTCCTTGCATGGAGCCTGATCCTGCAGGATTTGCTTGCTTGACTTCTGTAGGGCTACTTGCATGAGTAAAGGTTCTTGGATTGGATCCAAAATGTGGTTAGCTATTTTTGAGTTATTACTGAACAAAAATTACTTGACTGAATTTTATTCTTTGCTCAGACTGGTTATGGGATTTCCCACCATTTTTTTTTTTTTTTTTTTTTTAAGAAGTAAGTATGGCATGAGACTAAAAGTGAAAAGTTTAACTTAGAAAGGGAATTTTCAGAGTATGGGAAACCAAGGGTATTAGAATGAAAACGATGTAAATTTCAGCATGTGACTGCTAGCAGGCGATTGGTGGAACAGTTTTTGCTACTCTGCTATTTAAGAAGCATTACTTTTATTATAAAATCACCAACTTATTTCTCTGAATTAACATTCAAGTCCTTCCCAGAGCGGCATCACACCATGCTCATACTGTTTGTTTTTCTCCACTTCAGGGCCAGATCAGAATTTCCAAGAAGATGGTGCATCCTGAAAAGCCCCAGCTGGGGATGATAGATAATTGGTACCATCCTGACTGCTTTGTGAGCCACCGAGCAGAACTGGGCTTTCTCCCTGCATTTGGAGCCAGTCAGCTCCAAGGCTTTGGGATGTTGAAAGCAGAAGATAAAGAAGCTCTGAAAAAGCAGCTGCCTGCCATGAAGAGTGAAGGGTATGTGCGGGATGTAAGAGAGCCTGCTGGCTAGAAGATCACTGCATGTCTTCACAAATTCCATGTTTTATATAGATTGGACTTTTTAACCTCTGTCATACCATTTATTGTTTGTATAGCAGTAGTGCCTAGAGGCCATAATCAGGGGGATTTAGAGCCCTGTTGCACCAGGCAGTGTGCACAGTCTAAAACAAGACTTCACCTATGTGAAAGGGGGCACCAGTACAAGTTTGAGAAACACTGGTCTGTGCTATACATTATTTAAGTCTCTCTCACACCAGTCTGCTCACCTTCCTAACCAACGCTTTCTCAGATGCAATGAATTCTCAGAATATCTGAGTTAAAGCAAAAGAACAGGCGTACTTATGGCACCTTAGAGACTAGCAAATTTATTTGAGCATAAGCTTTCGTGAGCTACAGCCCACTTCATCGGATGCATGCAGTGGAAAATACAGTAGGAAGACACGCACGCACGAAACAGCGGGTGTTACCATACACACTCTAATGCAGGGGTTAGCAACCTTTCAGAAGTCGTGTGCCGAGTCTTCATTTATTCACTCTAATTTAAGGTTTCCTGTGCCAGTAATACATTTTAACATTTTCAGAAGGTCTCTTTCTCCAAGTCTATAATATATAATTAAACTATTGTATGTAAAGTAAATAAGGTTTTTAAAATGTTTAAGAAGCTTCATTTAAAATTAAATTAAAAAGCAGAGCCTCCTGGACCGGTGGCCAGGACCCGGGCAGTGTGAGTGCCACTGAAAATCAGCTTCTGTGCCACCTTCGGCACTCTGCCATAGGTTGCCTACCCCTGCTCTAACGAGAGTGATCAGTTAAGGTGAGCTATTACCATCAGGAGAGAGAAACTTTTGTAGTGGTAATCAAAATGGCCCATTTCCAGCAGTTGATAAGAAGTTGTTAGGAACAATGGGGGAGGGGGAGGCGGAATAAAACTATTTATTTCCTGAGTCCCAGCCCAGTACAATCTAAGCACAACACCCGATTTTCTGTATGTGGTCTGGGTTTTCATTTCTAGTCTTAGGGGTGTAAAGTAGATGGATGGATTTTCTGGACACTTTGCCTGACAATACCACACAGCAGCAGCACAAGAAAAAGGTTGTGGCTGTGTGCTAAAAGGTTCACCTTGTAGGGAGTACTGATGCTTTAGTGCTGAAGGCTACGTTGGCAACCTGCCAAAAGTCTGTGGGCCACATCTCATTTAAATATCAGCTAGCGTATGTTCTAAATATAGAAAGAGTAAATGCCCATAGCCCTAGAATTCTCTTGTACATTTGTCTTTGTAGAGTAGAGATTGCTGTTTGTTTGAGGCAGTTTTTACTGGGGAAAGAGAGGCTGCCCTCCAGATGCCACTGGGCAGGGTTGGTCTAACTGCAGTGTTATATTAACCACTCACATAGGGAACAAGAACAATCAGTTGATGGTTTGAAGAGGGCAGATTGAGGTGATGGTCTTTGCATTTCTCCCTTTTCAGACTGGCTGCTGATTTTGCCCTAGAATCTCCACTGCTGTTAGTATTTTTGATATGTTCTTCCCTCCGCAGGGAAGGTGTGAGTTTGGATGGCTGATGTGGTGATCAGCAGAGCCAGGATACAGTATGCCAGTCCTTCTCAGCCCTCTTCCTCCGTCAGCTTTCCAAAAGTTTAAATAAACGCCTTTTATCCAGTAGGAAGGTGAGGAGAAAGTGGAACATTTCTGTTGGTGGCTTATGTCAGTTGGTCATAGGCGCCAGTCTTTTTAAGCAAGCCTCTTGCTATCTGCTGTCCAGATGTTAGCTTATGACACACATTAATTCCTCTACCAGGAGAGAGTAATCCAGTGCTGCATATGAGACTGAGGAGAACCATCCAAAGACTTCATTAGCTGATGGAATATGTGGGCACAGTGCCTTGAATGCAGCATCTTTCAGTGGTGTATTAGGCTTCTGTCTGTTCATGTGCTGACTCTGATTGCGGGAGAAAGTCTGATTACTACCTAAGAGCGTAGCTTAACTTTCCCCTTGCCAAAAAGGAGACATTTAGATATTAGCATGTTGATTCAACAAAGCACTTGAGCATGTCCCTGAAAGTTCAACACATACTTCTTCCCTAGTCAAAGAATGTAATGAGCTGAAGCACAAAATGCTTTGCTGAACTGGACCTGAGCTGATAACTTTTTGTGCAGCTAGGTTTGGTGCAGGTGACAATTTTGCAGAACTTCCAAAAGACTTTAACCATTGCAGCTAGTACATAAAACCTGCTGCCATGTAGGAGGTCACCGTGTTGCCGGTAGAGCAACGGTTTGGGGTTTGTTTGCCCGGTGTGCGTATCCCCAAATAACCACACCGGAGTGGAGAAGCTAGTAGTACTTTATTTGAGCTCAAATAAGGTGCACGGAGATGCAACTCTCAAATCATGCACGAATTACTATCCGTTGCCATGTCTTATATACCTTACTTGTTTACAGAGATGTTCACAGGTGCTACAATTCATCATTTACAATTCATTAA
>NC_133771.1:164563547-164581056 GCF_003597395.2 Chelonoidis abingdonii
CAACTCATTTTTGTAAGGATCAAAAGTTAATTAAACTGAGCAATGGGAGGAGAAGAGAGATTGACTTTGGTTTGTATGTATGTACACTTAGTTGTTGATGTGTAATCCATGTGGCAGCCCAATGTTTCCACAGTTCCTGCAATGAGAATTTTAAGGGAACGGAATTTTGGATATCTTTATAAAATTGGAAGAGATTGAAGGTATTATGTGCTTTAAACTCTCAAAATAAATAATTGTCACTAATTTAAAAGTTTGGCTACTGTTGCCATATTTTAATTTTGATTTTTTTAATAGCAGTACTGTATATTCTGTGCTCTTACATATTTTTCTTTTTCTTCCCATCATGCTCCTCTATTCTGTATTCTAAAGGATATTCATCAGATTATTGGGCATTCTTAGTTTAATTTTCTATGGTAGATTAAACATCTTTGGAGCTTTTTATGTTGTATTCCTTTTTTAAAATAAACTTGTAGTGCAAGATCATTTTTTAAAACGTTGTAATTTGAAAATAAACATTGTGAAACTGCTCCCTTTGTTAGTGAAGGCAAAAATTGTTAAAGCTAGTGGATCATTTTCCTGTTAAATCTGGAAGAGTGGATCATTTTCCTTTTTGTTAAACATCTGGAAGAATGAGTATCTACACACTAAAATGAGATTGTACAGCCCTGTTGTCCTTCCAGCACTATTGTACACCTCAGAAATGTGGCAGAGGGTGAAAGTACACAAAAGGAAGCTGAATGCACTCCACCGGTGTTGTTTAAGAAGGCTATTGTAAATTCATTGCAGAGATTGTGTAATCAATGTGGAAGTGCTGCACTGCAAAGGACAGCAAACTCTGGGCTCAATGATTGGATGCGGATGATCATAGAATATCAGGATTGGAAGGGACCTCAGGAGGTCATCTAGTCCAACCCCCTGCTGAAAGCAAGACCAATCCCCAACTAAATCATCCCAGACAGGGCTTTTTCAAGCCTGACCTTAAAAACCTCTAAGGAAGGAGATTCTACCACCTCCCTAGGTAACCCATTCCAGTGCTTCACCACCCTCCTAGTGAGAGAGTTTTTTCTAATATCCAACCTAAACCCCCCCCCCCCCCGCAACATGAGACTATTACTCCTTGTTCTGTCATGTGGTACCAGCCCAAGATCGATAACTGTTCTCTCTGTTCCCAAACGGGAGCCGGCCAAACACAGTGTCTGGCGTGGTTCAGGGAACAGCTCCTCAGTTTCCCCCCACCCCCCCCCCCCCCGCAACAACCGGACAGGTTCTGAACATGGGACTCACTTGGTGAAGGGACTGGATGGACTCGTTCACTCTGGTGGCAGTTGAAGGCCAGGCTCTCTCTTAGCTTGGGCTTTTGTTGATATTCAGCTACCCAGGTGAGTGAGTCGCAGGGATGTTGGAAGGAGCACGGGGCTTCTTTTGAAAAACAAGTGATCTCCAGAATGTGGTGCACCTCTTCTGCCTCATTCTGGGCCTCCCAGCTAGAGGTGATGGTTCGTGTGCAGGCATTTTACTGTGTAGCCATCTTCTGAGGCCAACAAACCCTAGTCAAACTAATGTCCTCACTTATCTGAACATGGGACTCAGTTGGAGAGAGATTGAGAGGAAGTGAATGCTTTCACATGCTAATTTGGTAGACTTGGTGTTGAGGGCTCTGGAGATTAGCTATTTCCCCCACAAGTGTGATTCCTAATTAGTCACAGATGCTTTTTAAAGGGCTGCTGCTGAGTCACAGTAAGTGAAAGCAGAGTTTGGCTAAACTCTAGACCCTTGACAGGTTTTATAAAGTCTAAATGTAATGGAAATATTTCTATGAATCTTGGAAATTTCATGAAAATGGATCTTTTAATATAAACATTTCCCTGCGTTATTTACACCCCAAACACTTCAAGATTGGGCTAGTTTATTTCCATTGTCAAAGCTGACAGAAGTGCAAAAAGAGTAAACCATGTAAAAGGGTAATAAGTAGTTTCATAGAGAATGTTATTTTCACAATCTAAGGTGGTGGTAGAAACACAGGTACAGTCACTTTGTTCTTAAAAATACAACAAACATGGCCTTGAATGATAGGGGACCTGGAAGAATTAAACCAAAGGTCAGAAGTACTGGTATATGCATCCTATCTTGAGCTCTGGGTTATCGTGGATCCCTCTCCCTTGAGCCTTGTGAAATTCCCCCTTTCTCCCCAGAAGAGCAAAAACTCTGAATTTTGGAACACATGTCAAGTCCACCGTGGACAAGAAAGTGACATGTCCGGAACTGGACATTTGTAAATTGTCTTCTGTGGGGCCCTGTGTCCTTTCTGAAGTCCCCCAAGTCCTTTATTGGCTTTCTGAGCCAACATTTTATACTAGAATTCCCAACAGCCAGTGCAGCTCCAGCCAACTTCAGTTAAACTGTTTGTGCAGAATTGTGTCATAACACTGTGAGAATAGTGTCATAAACTCTTTTCCTGTCAGATACTACATGGGTTTTAATCGAGGCCGTTGAAGGAAAACTGGCCTACCAAGGTCATTGTGTTTGCCACCCATGATACTTTAAATTGATACAGAGTCTAAAATGAAAAGCCAGGTATTGGTGATAAATTATCCATTAATGTCCCTACTGTAGGGAGTTGTGTCTGTGCCAGCCATTACACTGATCTGAGAAAATGTATTGATTCTTACTGACTTTTTATCTTTTAAGTGAAGATGTTTCAAATAGTTAATGCAGCCACAGATTAATATCTCTGGAGGCTCTTGGGTGATGCAATTTAATTTTTTTATGTATACTTTTGCCAGTCTGTACAGGTCTCCTGTGGACAACTGTTTTAAGCAGGCATAGTCTGGTCATGATTTTCCATTGTGGAGTCTAGAATTTTTGAGCAGATAATTCATTTATATTGCATTTAAGATCTAGCAGGAAGGAAATTTTTAAAATGAACTAGTGTTGCACAAATCAAAAAGTTAGTCTGTACGAAGTGTTCAGTTTCAATCCACTTTAATCAGACTGAGCTCTGGTAGTCACTGCGAAACACTTATGAATGACTTCCCTTTGTGTGTGTTTCTCCATTAGAAAGAGAAAAGGAGATAAGGTCGATGGAAATGTGACCTCAAAAAAGAAACAGAAAAAAGAAAAAGACAGAGAATCCAAGCAGGAGAAGCTGTTGAAGGTTTGTTGTTTGAGCTATCCTAAACTTCTGAAACTTTCTTTCCAAAAGGGAATGTAGTGCTGTTGAAGGGTGCTGGGTTGACAGCCATGGCATGTAGAGTCCTGTTTATTCACAGCTACAGGATCTAGAGTCTTATTTATTCACACAAGTAAAGTGTGAACCGCAGCAACGCAAGTATCCCTCATGCTGCCCTGTTAGTATGCTTCATCTGTAAAGTGGTGAGATGCTAGTTCACTATGCAAGCCCATTCAGAGATGTAAAGAAAAAAATGCCAGTAGCTTTTCCTGAAATTGAAGTCTTAATAGTGTGGCCATAACATAGCTTGCACAGAGCAAAAAGACCTTTTAGTTTTCTGCTGCTTTATTTTGAAATTATAACTTATTACATCCTTAGCAGAGCACCTGTTTCGTAGTCTACAGACCAGGAAGGTTTTAACTGCTACAATTCAGCATTCTGAGAATCAGGGTTGATTTTGGGTTAAACTCTTAAATTCATCATGGTTTTTGTTCTTAGTATGATGAACTCATTTGTCTTTTCTACTGAAACTAGAAATTATTTAACGTACATATCTGCTACCTATTATCACCATGGCACAGAGAAAACCACACCTAAACACACAGATGACAAATACCTGTGCATTATTAGAAATGTCTCAAGTGATATTTTAGTGTCCAACATTCTCTCATTATCCATCCCTTTTCTCCCTCTCAATGGAAAGCCCCAAAAGAAGAGTTTCTAGATTTTTCGCTTATTGCCTGGATGACTGACCTTTATAGTTCCTTTTTTAGGGGAGTGTGTGTATGTGGTCTTGTAGCTTAAAACGGGCAGTACGAGTCAGGATTTGTGGGCTCACTTCTATCATGTGACCTGTTGTATTCATTTAGATGGAATATGTGGGCCTAAAGAGTCAGTGGTGTTTAAAATGACCCTGTCACTGTCCAACATTAAACAGAGTTAAACAAGGTTCAGGATTTGGTTTGCAGAAACCTCCGCCTGCTCAGTACTGCTGCAAACATCATAAACCTCTTTTTGACTTTTTATTAAAGATACAGAAAAGAAGGAAAAACAGTTAAAGCATTTGAAATGTGAAGTATTAAGTAAGATTTTCATTTGAACATTTATTGTTCCCTTTCCCTCCGGTTGGATATTTAAAAGGACTCCCCTAAACCCCAATTTGACAATCTCTTAGATGGTATTAAAGATGGTGGTAACTGTCCTTCTGAGGAAAAGAGTTGTTGTTGTTGTTGTTGTTGTTGTTAAAGTCTGATCCCATTTCCTAGAAACAAAACCAGACACACACCGGGGAAAGAAAAGCACAGCAGAGGGAGAAAATGCATCTTGTCTCTCTGGTGCTGACTTTCACTTGCAGCCTCACAGCTGGAAAAACACAGGCACAGCACACGATCTGAAACCTGATGACTTGTAACCCCATCGGGTGGTTTGCGGGTGTTCCTTTTAGTTGCCTCTTTCTGGTTTGTTGAAAGCCTGACAGTAGCCTGCTACTTCAGGATTGCTCTTCTTGGACAGTAATTGCAAATATCCAAGCTGCCAGGTTTTCCTCAACAGGAGCAGACAGAGTTGATTTGGAGCATCAAAGACGAGCTGAGGAAAGTCTGTTCCACTAACGACCTGAAAGAGCTGCTGATAGCCAACAAACAAGAAGTGCCTTCTGGGGAATCTGCTGTGAGTTGGGGTTTTATTTCTGTTATGAATGTGACTCTCTGCCTGTCCGAATCTGTGAGGTTCATTCAGAGCCATATTGCTAATGACAGCCAAAGGTCTGAAGCAAAAGCCTATTGTGAAATCTCAAGAACAGACAAATCAGTTGGATTGAACACATGGCAGAGGTTTGCAAACTGCTCCATGCCCTGCTGGTGGTCTGTGGGAAGCAGGCTGGGCATGTGGCATCAGATCTACTCTTCCTTCTCAGCAGTTTAATTACACTAAAAGAAGCTAAAACTACATTTAAGACTTTACTAATGTTACTTATTCACATAAATAATTACTGTAGTTGCCACATAGTGTTCTGAATGGGATAGGAAGCGGCCTTTACAATCTGTGTTGGAAGGTGTGAGCCATCTCTGACTTGGAATATTTACATTTCCTAAAACAGTGCTAAAGCCTCAAGGGTGCTGAGGGGGAAGGGGGGAGAAAAAGAGGGATCGGGGTGGGATGGCTACATTAGGTCTCTAGGATTAAAATGGTCAAGGATCATTTTCCAAGGAGGAAGATTGGATTATTATGAACAATGCATTGACAGCTAAATACTGTGTAACCAAATGTAACACCCATCTTCCAGCAACATTTTTAACTTATTCCAGTGGAAGCATGCTTAGCTCTTTACAATAAACATGCTGTCTCAGACACAGAGCAGAAGCCTTGTCCTGAGGAGATGACTGTCCAAAGGCACAAGTGGGTGTCTGTGTGAGGGCAGACAAACTTAGTGACATGTGGTCAAGGGTTTGTGCCACAAGTAATTTTGAGGACTGTGCTTTTATTTATAAGCTAGTTATAGATTCAACAAGTAACACTGTTTGTCTTCAGGCCAAGGTATTCAGATGTGTGCGAGTTTGCTGGATTCTCTGACACAGTATGCTGTGTGTGCTTCCACTGTTATCCTGGCATAATTTGTTTGCTTCTCTGTTGCTTTAGATCTTGGACCGAGTAGCAGATGGGATGGCATTCGGAGCTCTGCTTCCCTGTGAGGAGTGCAAGGGGCAGTTTGTGTTCAAGAGTGATGCATACTACTGCTCAGGGGACATCACTGCCTGGACTAAATGTGTTGCCAAAACACAGACCCCCAACAGGAAGGAATGGATAATCCCAAAGGTAGATGCAGCGGACTTAACTATCTAATTTGGCCTTTTAATTCTTAAATTACTCTATTGGTCGTGGAAGGGAAGAATAAATATTAATGCCCTCAGCTTGGTATTAGAGGGCATGACATACTGCAGCTTCAGTGCACCTCTGCCTCCGAGAATGGGAAGAGCTGCTCATCGCTAATGCACAGGGGAGATTGTTGTACAGTAGCAGTGGGATGGAGAGATGTTTTTTCTTCCATTCCAGAACTTTGGGCCTCTCCAATTTGTTCTGCTGCTGCAAGAGTGACTTGTGGTTTGTGTCTGTGATTTTTAGTGTAATTCCTAATGACTGGCTGATTTTGCTGTTTTAATTTTTCCTTTTTAATTGAGGCAAGCGATTCTAATTCTGTGCTCTCAGAATTTCAGATGCTAATGTCTGAATTTCAGAACACTGTAAGCAATTACCGTCTTAAAGAGCTATGCAGTTTCCTCTGCTTTCCCTCTTAATTGGGAAATGCATTTTCAGAGACTGTGTTCATGACTTTTAATGATCAGTGCTTTAACCAGAGCTTTAAAAAAAAACAACAAATCCTGCAGTAGAAATGTTGGTGAAATATCAACTGAAAAAATCAAGGTTTTTCCTCCATGTTTGTTTTAAACACTACACTGAGGAGCGAGAGCAAATGTGTCTGAGGAATTAGGTTTTTGTGTAATGGGAAGCAGTGTTCTCTAATAGTTAGGGAAGGGGATCGGGAAGTGCTGGGACTCCTGATTCTATTCCTGACTGTCACTAAATCGCTGTTTTGACCTTGAGCAAGTCACTTAACCTTTCTGTGTCTGAGTTTCCCAATCAGTAAAATGAGATAATTACCTACCTCGCATGGGAGGTTGTGTGGCTTATGTGGTGAATTGATTGTGAACCACATTGAGATCCATATAAGAATCTTTCAGTAGTAAATGCCAAGATCTGATCAATGCTGAATTTAGTCTTTTAACTTTGTAACAGTATTAGTAAGTTTTAAAGTCGTCTTATGATGCTGCCCCCCAGGAGTTCCGGGAAATCACCTACCTGAAGAAATTTAAGTGTAAAAAGCAAGACAGAGCATTTCCTCCAGAGGCTGTGGCTGTGAACACAGTGCTTCCAGCAGCAGCTTCTGCTCCTTTGACAGAGAAGGCATGTGTGCCAGCAGGTAAATGACTCGCTAGGCAATGTTCAGAGCCAGGAGAGACTGGTTTGAATGGGAATGTGTGTCTGTCCAGTTATTGGAGCCAAATAACATTCACTTTATGCTTTCCCTAGTGTGGCAGTGGGGAGGGGAATGGCAGGTGTCAGTGCAGCCTGTGGGATTTCTCCTGGCACTCCACTGGCAAGGAGGCATTAACTGGTTTTTTGAGAAGCCATGGCTTCAGTGTGTGACCTGCTAACTCTGCAGAGCTCCTTCCTGTTGCTCTGCTCAGTCACTTGTCTGCTGTACTGCACTTCAGGATGGGGAACGTTGATGGCCAGTCACATGCTGTCCCCGAAGTGCTGTGCGATATACTGTACCCCTCCTTCTGCTCCAACATTAGGCTGAATCGCCATGGTGAGAAGCAGAGGCAGCCTCTTCTGTTCCTCACCCCAATGTGGATAGATCCCAGCTTCAGTCTGTGGACAAACACATTTGAGATCCAGGTTGTGCTTTGACAAGTCACGGAGGAGTTTTAAACATTGAACTGCCCCTGGGGAGCCCCTTTCCCTATCACATTTATTAACTGTGTTTGGGCAGTGTGACTAGGGTTCAAATGAAACATTTAATGAGGTGGCTTCTTGCTTGATTTTGTGAGGAACATCTATAGACCTTAGAATCACATGTTCCACTCCAACATTAAACTATTAGGGCGGTAGCGTGTTTGAAATAATTTATTTGCACGTGGCTTACCAGTCATTGGCTCCTCTCACTTAATGGTTGTTTCCTCTAGCCTCTTGATCCCAGACTCCTCCAGCATTCCCCATCTACCTATCAGTAGGAGCTACTTTGATTTATTCAGCCCTCACCACTTGTAACAGTCTTCAGTATTACTGTGATGTGTTTCAGCGTTTGTGGCTGTCTAGACCGCAAAACCTATTACAGGTGTGTTTGATCTGTAACATGATAGTGCTAGAGCTGTGTTACCACTTTGATCCTGAGTGGTTACGGGGCTAAGACAGCTCAGTGCCATATCTGCTTCACAGTCTGGTCCCATCTCGACATCCTGCCTCTCCGGTTCCCCCAAAGCAGCTTTTCAATGAAGGAGGTGCCCTTTGTGGATTAAATGTTACCTTTGGGTTTCTCTTGGGTCCTCCCTTCACTGTACATGGAAAAGGGAAGCTGTGTTAGCACTTCATAGCCAACAGTGTGCAAGCAGCGTCTGCTGGGAAGGTGCCAGTATAGTCATGTCCTCAGTCTAAAACCCTTTGCATTTCTCCACCTCTCTTCCCAGGAAACTTACTGTACATTGGGTTATGCTGGCTTGTATGTTCTCTGTACTAGGGGAGGATGAATGGTTTTGACAATAGTTCAGATTCAGGATCTGTGGGTTTAGTGCTCACTGCTCTTTATTTATGTGATGTTTTTATTCCTGAACAACTAGATAAGCCATTATCCAGCATGAAGATTTTGACCCTTGGAAAATTATCCAGGAACAAGGAAGAAGTGAAGGCTATGATTGAGGACCTGGGCGGAAAGGTGACAGGGACAGCGAACAAGGCTACCCTGTGTATCAGCACACAAAGTGAGGAACCATGCTGTATCAACAGCAACCTTAGGGCTTGGGAGTTAGGAGATTATAAAGGCCATAGTTAAATTCCTATGTAAAGGCTGGAAGTGACATTCTGTTGAGCCATGGTTGGATAGTGGGTTTTTTTTCATATTCTTGGAAAAGTAAATAAAAATATATTTTGTAAGCAAGACTTTCTATAGCTCTCTTAGTTCTGAGTGATCTAGTGTTTTCCTGACTGCAGTAGAGTTGATGTCAGGAATAGGTATATTTCCTGTTGTGGATTTTAAAGGACGAGATTGTGTTTTAATTGTGAGGTGGCTTCTTTTATGTAATGGGTAGCTGAGGTTGATGTAGGTATCTGTGTGTCAAATGGGGGTGGGACGTAACTATTTAATAGCATTCATTCATAGTGTGGTTGTGGCTATTTCAATGTTAAGTCCTGCTCCCATTGAAGTAACACCAAAACAACTGTTGACTTCAAAGGTGCAGTATCAGGCCCTTATGGTGTAGGGGAGAAATGTCCCTGATAGACAGTTGGCCTGGAGGGTGCTACCACGGGCCTCATCAGAGCAGCTCCCACCAAGCCCTTGGCTCAATTGGGAGGTGAGGCAGGGTTTGAAATCCAGAAAGTCACTGTGCAACAGGTAATTTTGTTTTAGCCTAGACTAGGCTGTTGGGGAGTTTGTTTTGGGCAGGGTGTAGCACATGCAAAACACCTCCTTTAAAACATTAGAAAGCTTGCACCAGCACAGCTGGGCTAGAATCAGAGCCTCTCGGAAGAGCTCTGTGCTATCTTTGTCACTGGAACGTTTGCTCCAGGAAACTTGGATTACAGCTTCCCTGGATTACAGCTTCTTATCCCTCTCATTGCAGGGGAAGTTGAGAAAATGACCAAGAAGATGGAAGAAGTGAAGGAGGCCAAAGTCCGGGTAGTCTCAGAGGAGTTTCTGCAGGATGTGAAATCCTCCAGCAAGGGCTTCCAGGAGCTCCTGTCGCTGCATGCGCTCTCGCCTTGGGGTGCAGAGGTGAAGCAGGAGCACACGGAGACGTCCCTGGGAGGAAAGTCCAGCGGGCTGCCAAATATGAAGAGTGCTGGGAAGGTCAAGGAAGAACAAGGTAAAAAACACAATGGCTCTTGTCTCCACAGGAGTGTTCGTTACCTGTGTTTAAGCTTTACCCTTCCATAGCATGCCTCTTGTGTGAGGGTCAGAGGGCGAATGGGTGGGCTCCTCACACAGCACAGGTGCCCTGGCTACAGTCCAAACTCACCCCTTTCCCCAAATTGGGCCCTTATTCTTTCTTCAAGTAACAAAGGCCCAAGGCCAGCCAGCCTCAGTGTCCAAACTCCCTCCCAGACGGGCTGTTTGTAGAGTCTCTCCCTGTCATACTGCCTGCCCCTCTTTTAGCGCACTCTTGCCTGGGGGAGAGAGAGAGAAAGACGGCCTATTGTATTCTTTAGTTTGAAATAATGCTGAGGGAGCCAATGAAAAAACTCTGCTTCTCCTCTAGCCTTATACACTGAGACACTCTGCTGGTATAAATCCACACAGCCCTATTGGCTTCATAGAGCAGCCTCATCTTACACCAGCAGAGAATTTGGCTCTCTATCAGAATGCTCTGTGACTTAGTCAGGGTCATATGGTGAGTGGCAAAACCCAAGATTCCTGGGTTTTCAGTCCCATGCTGTACTAGACACCCAAAATATAGTGACTCTTTCAACAAAATAAATCTGTTAATACTGGTGACAGTCCCCATCTGAGCAATAAGCAAGCTCAGGTACAAACCATAGGCTTTTGTACAGAGTCCAAGATAAGCAGGTAAGTTCAATGTACATAAATTAAACTTCAGAAACAATTGCACTGAGTTCATCCTTGTGAATTATCATCATTCTAGCTAATGTGCGAAAGTTGTATGCGCACATTGTTGAGAGACCATGATCATGGGGCACATTTGAGACGGTTAAGGAGGTTTGTATAATGTCTCTGTTTAGAGACAGCCAGTGCTACACAATACTTTCCTCTTCCATCCATTTCTCTGGTGTGTGAATGTGCTGTCTTCATGGAGCCTTCCAACCTTTGATTGCTCAGAGGTGAGGAACAGAGTTTGTGACCCCCAAACTTAAAATTTCTACCACATGTTGTATGTTGCAGTAACAGCCTGGCCCACAGCAATTGTCCTGGTTTTAATTTATGAAAGCAACTCTCACTAAAATTCTAGCAGGATAACTAAAACATTCCACCTGTTTGGTGCAGGGAGGGGAGAAGACAGGTGTCACCTCAGTAGACAGTCAGTCCCCAGGTTAGATCACATAAGGTGCAGTGTAGCTGGAAGTCAAAGTGCAGTGACTTCTAATGTTGCTTTAAAAGAGCAGTGTGTTTTATACAGGAGGAACCTGTTAGTGTGAATCCAGACAGGATGAAAACTACTCTCATACTTTTGAAGAACCTGAGCATTCATTCAAGGAGAGTTCTTCAGACAATCCTGTTTTATCAGATTAAAAATTTAAGGTCTTCCCATCTCTTTCTTCAGGAACCAGCAAGTCTGAAAAGAAAATGAAATTAACAGTTAAAGGAGGAGCAGCAGTGGATCCTGATTCAGGTGAGTGCAGAAAACCAGCTGTGCCTCCAACCATCCTAGCCAGAGTCTGATATAGTTTGAATCTGTGCATTCACATAGCACTCCCTGTCAGTACCCAGCTCTAACTGGGGAAGCTAATGATCCAACCAGTGGACCAAATTCTTTGTTTTAAATTCTTCTCTGCAAATGAACCATGATAGCCCAAACCTGAGACATGAGTGCTCTTTGGTTCCCATTGAGGTACCTAGGAGTTGTGGATTCTCAGCACCTTTCACCCTGCCTCACAGAAGAAACATTTGCTTGGTGAAATGTTAAATGTGGGTGGTCATCTTGCATATGCATAGAGATAAAAATGGCCTTTCCATTGTCTCCATGCATAAGAACGGCCATACCGGGTCAGACCAAAGGTCCATCTAGCCCAATATCCTGTCTTTTTACAGTGACCAATGCCAGGTGCTCTAGAGGGAATGAACAGAACAGGGTTCTTTTTTGAACCCTGTTATAGTCTTGGCCTTCACAACATCCTCTGGCAAGGAATTCCACAGGTTGACTGGATGTTAAACCTGCTGCCCATTAATTTCATTCGGGGACCACTAGTTTTGTGTTATGAGAAGGAGTAAATAATACTTCATTATTTACTTTCTGCACGACAGTCATGATTTTATAGACCTCTATCATATTCCCCCTTATTCGTCTCTTTTCCAAGATGAAAAGTCCCAGTCTTATTAATCTCTCCTCATATGGAAGCCGTTCCCTACCCCTCATAATGTTTGTTGCCCTTTTCTGAACCTTCTCCAATTCCAACATATATTTTTTTGAGATGGGGTGACCCCTGGTTGCTCTGGGAATTAGCTCTTGTCAGCTGCGGAATGCCCTCTGCATGTGGTGTCTCGCCCATCATCTGCTCTTCTGTTTTGGGACCCATGTTGCTCCCTGCTCGGCAGCTACTCCACTCTCACCCCTGGGGAGGGGGATGGAGGTAGGAGGGGAATATAATGGCAGTCCTTCAGCTCGCACCTGCCTCAGTGGCCAACCACAACCCCAAAATCTATCTCCTCATTTCAGGAGCAGGTTGCAGTCTGTCTCGGCCCCACTCCTCTGTGGCCAGGTGCAGTGCAAGGGGGGAATGGGGATACCCAGGCCCACCCACTACTTTGGGTCCTGACCCAGGGACCCTCTAGCGACAGCCTCTCTCTGCCCTTCTTCACTCCCCTCTTGTCCACCTATCTTCCCTGGCCTGCTTCCCCTTTAGCCCCGTGCACATTCTTGACTCTTTTTAGCAGGGGCCACAGCTTGGCAGGTAACTGGGCTGAGGCTCTCCTCTGCTCCCCCAAGCCTGCCCTGCACTGCTTTGTCAAAGGTGCTACCTCCTTACCTCAGGAGCCAGTCCTCCTCCCTTGCTAGTCAGGGAGAGATTGCCTTCTCTTGCGAGGCAGCCTCTATATAGGGCCCAGCCCGGCCCTGATTGGCTCTCTACGGGCCTTTGCTGATTGGCTGCTGGCCTGCACAGCCTCTCTGGCCTGTTCCAGCCCTTTTTTTCAGGGGGTGGGGCAGCCGCCCCAGCACAAGGTGTACCACAAATTTATATAGAGGCAGTATATTTTCTGTCCTATTATCTATCCTTTTCTTAATGATTCCCAACATTCTGTTTGCTCTTTTGACTGCCGCTGCACACTGAGTGGATGTTTTCAGAGAACTATCCACAGTGACTCCAAGATCTCTGTCTTGAGTGGTAACAGTTAATTTAGATCCCATCATTTTATATGTATAATTGGGATTATGTTTTCCAATGTGCATTACTTTGCACTTATCACCACTGAAGTTCATCTGCCATTTTGTTGTCCAGTCACCCAGTTTTGTGCCTGTGTGTGTCTTAACATCTCTTAAGTCTGCATACACAAAATTAGTATGAATAGGGAAAGGAGATACCTCACCCTGGCTCTAATTCACTACCTTTCTTCATAGGTTTGGAGGACTCTGCTCATGTCTTTGAAAAGAGTGGTAAAATCTTCAGTGCTACGCTTGGCCTTGTAGATATTGTCAGAGGAACCAATTCCTATTACAAACTGCAGCTACTGGAGGATGACAGAGAGATCAGGTGGGTTTAATTTCTCATGGGAATGCGGGGGGGTTTACAGTACTTTTTTTTTTTTTCTTTTTTTTTTTACAAATGCCAAATATAAATAGAAATGTCTTCATGACTTCTTTAAAAAAATTCTGTAATGTTGTTTTGTTCTGTATGGAAGAGTTCCTTTGTAGTTCTGGAAACCCAAACACAGCAACATCGCGTAAGCACATGAGAACATGGAAATGAAACTGACCAATCTATTTTCATTTTTGCCGAACGGAGTGAGATGAAAAAAATAAACCTACAGGATGAAATGGAAATTAGGAATTGATAAGCACCTGAGCAAGTCTGGTTTGTGCTCAATTCCACTGATAGTGAAAACATCTCAGCTTGAGCAGTTGGGGTTTTTTAGATACAGAATTAGGGTTAATTAAATGATGTACCACCCAAACTATAATGTCCTGGGACCGGTGTCTCGGCATTCAAGAGCAGCAAGGCAGGATTTGGCACGAGTGTGCCCATTTTAATTTTGGGACATTGTTTATGAAGAGATGTGCAGGTTGCATTTTTCCCCTCTAACTCCTGTTTGGTATGAGCTGACTGCAAAGTCTGTGGAGGCTGGCTCAGTTTCAGACTGCTCCACATCTGTGGAAGCATATAGAAACCGGTACCCTGAGACCTGGCAAGGTGCACTGAAAAGGGCCAGGAGGCATCATGCCCAGTCTCGGCCAAGCATACATCAGAATTGCTACTTCACCTATTAAATTGCCTTGTTTCACTCCTTTTATGGTCAGACACTTTGGATCCTTTGTGCAGTCATAAAAATTGAGGCTGTCTCTTCCTTCTCCCCCTCAGCTCCCAAGAGCCTCCAGAATTTCTCTGAATAACCATCTCCTCTGGCTCCACTATAGGCCAGTTCAGGCTTGATGTAAGCAGGCACAACTCTGACTCTCTCAAATGGAAGTTGAACCCGCTTACAGTGTTGCTGCTTATGACAAACGCTTAATGAGTAGCGGTGAAATCTGACATTTGTAGCCATGACCCTATGTGATATAAAGTTGAGTGTGATATAAAGTTGGGCATTGATAACAAAAAAGCACTGAAATCCTAATTAATTTTACTCTGCAGTATTGGCATCTTTAGCCCGCAGTAGAGCCCAGACATGTTAGTTGCTTGCAAGATAGAAGCTGGTCCCTTTCCCAAAGACATGTAATGTAAAACGACAGATGAATAAAGGGTGAGGAGAAAGGGATACAGCACACAAGCAAAGCAATCTGACTAATTTATCAATATTAAAGGTTTTCTGGTGTGTAGGTGGGAGGACTGGATGGCACAGGTGACTAGTGATGGACTATAGAGCTGAACTGGCAGACTAGAGAGGAGGTTCACGTTGGTAGTGCACAAAGGTGTTCTACCATTTGCTGCTGTTGGATGTCAATGATGAAACAAGGTTAGTTTCAATCCAGGTCCCATAGGTCAGGCCCTACCATATTCACTGCCATGAAAAACATGTCACAGACCATGAAATCAGATCTGCCCCATTAAATCTAGTTATTGTAGGGGAGGGGCACGGCTAGGGGAATCCCAGCTGAGGTTTTCTACTGTGCACCAGGCTGTAGCTGCTAGTCCCAGCAGAGCTGGGCCAGGGCGGGATTTCTTCCCCTGTACGGCCGCACTCCCAAGAGAGACCAGACCTACCTCCAGGTACCTCCGCAGCTTCAAGAAGCTCTGCAGCTGTGCTGCCTTTAGTGCCCAGATCTGAAGGCAGTGCAGAAGTGAGGGGTGGCAATCCCACGAATCCCCTACAACAGCTCTACGACCCCCTTTTGGGTCCGGAACCCTACAGTTACAACACTGTGAAATTTCAGATATAAACATCTGAAACCATGAAATAGACTATTTTAAAAATCCCATAACCCTGAAATTAACCAAAATGGACCGTGAATTTGGTAGGGCCCTACCCATAGATCAAGTGCCAGCATCCCAGCTGCAATGGACACCAGGTGGCAACTTTGTTGGCGTCTCTTGAGATTGCAAAGGGTTGCCTGGCTCTCTGCCATAGGCTTGTCTATACACAGAAGCAGCCCGATTTTAACTATACCAATATTGCTAAACCAGTACAATCCTCCTAGTGTGGACACAGTAATACCAGTATAAAGGTTCCTTTCTAATATAACCGTGTACCTCTTTGATTATTTCAGTAAAAAATCACCCCCCAACTGAAATAGTGAAATTAATACAAAAAAACTGCATTAGACCAGGCCTTGGAGAAGATCCCGCCAGGTCAGAGTTGAAGCATGATGATAGGACAGTAAAGGAAAGCTTTCACTGCTACCCTCACTTTTGCCTCCAGAGCTGTTAATCTAGTGGCCTTCAGGATTACATTCATACATCAAATTCAATATTGGTGCCTATATAGTGTGCACACCTTTCTGTGGCAGCCACTTTTTGGTAGCTCTAGGCATTGATGTATAAAAACTTGCCCCATTATGTGTGTGTAGTCATTCCAAAACTAGAGAGCCTTCCATTGAATGATAACACAGCTGAGTGATTCTGATACTATGCTTATGTCCACGCAGTCTTTATTGTGGGATCAGATTTATTTAGAACTGAGATCCAGAGATCTTACTGTCCCCTTTTCCTGTTTTGTTTGCTTCTAGGTATTGGGTTTTCAGATCTTGGGGTCGTGTTGGCACTGTGATTGGGAGTAACAAACTGGAGCAGATGCCATCTAAAGATGATGCCATTGAGCACTTCTTGAATTTGTATGAAGAGAAAACAGGCAACTCTTGGCATTCCAAGAACTTCACTAAATATCCCAAAAAATTCTACCCCCTGGAAATAGACTATGGACAGGTAACTCCCTAATATTCCTGTGCTGGGAAGATAATTCTTTCTTACACAAAGGAAAATGTGTATCCTGCACCATCTTATTTGCTTTCTGAATGCATTTGTTCAACAAAAGGATAAGGTGCAGGATTCTGGATATTTTGCATTAGGCAGAGTGCTAAAGTGCTCTGTGCAGTGCAAGTGTAAGATGATACTGTTCCTATCCCAAGTGGCTTACCATGTAGATCAGGTGCAAACAACGGTGCATTTAAATAGCTAACTAGTCATGTTAGAAAAGTGTTAAAAACTAAAGTTAGCTCAGATGCCTTTGAGTTGACAGTGTGTGCCCACTTTTGAGACCTCTCAATTGGGGAAGTTAAAAGGATACCAGTTTGAAAAGTTGTCATTTAAAATAAGTCAAAAGTAGTTTCATGTACGCGGGCCCCGAGTCCCATGCCAGTTGTACATCACAATCTCATTTTCCTATTGGTAAGAAAGTACTTCTCTCCCCTACCGCTGTGTAAGTGACCCATTCAAACAGAGGAAACACTAAAACTGGCTCTTCCCCAGAGTTCTGTCAAATGCATATACTGAACAGACCAAAAAAGAGACATCAGCCATTGCAGAAGAGAGCTGTTCAAATAGTAAAACAAGAATTCTCTCTCTTCTGACCCCTGAGAACGTCTGTGAGTTTACTTAAAGGGATATCTTCAACTTGAATCATACTTCTGAGCATTTTTTAAACCAACAGTTGTTGAACATAGCCCCTAAGATAACAGTAACAAAGCTAGAAAATATTTTATAATTTTTATCACATATTCATATGGCCAAATTGTTGAATGTCAACTGAAATGTTAGAATATAAAAATACGTAGCTTTAGCAAAGTAGTCTGCATTAGTTCAGAATGTTACACTGATGAGCTGTTAATAAAATTACAACCTCAGTGCATACTGAACTCCGTTTTGAAGTACAAGGCAGATGCTTTATTGATCAGGCTACAGCATCTTTGATCTATATCCAGGAGAACACACTAATAGTATTGTCGTCCACAGAAGACTACTGGATTGTTCCATGAGTAGAAAAATTTACAATAGGAATGTATTGAAAATGTGATTAGTACAGGCTGTGAAGTTCAAACAAAACAGTCTCCTAGTTCAGACATAGATTCATAGACTCTAGGACTGGAAGGGACCTTGAGAGATCATCGAGTCCAGTCCCCTGCCCTCATGGCAGGACCAAATACTGTCTAGACCATCCCTGATAGATATTTTTCTAACCTACTCTTAAATATCTCCAGAGATGGAGATTCCACAACCTCTCTAGGCAATTTATTCCAGTGT
>NC_133771.1:164582214-164659808 GCF_003597395.2 Chelonoidis abingdonii
AAAGAGAGAGATATTATCTTCTCTGGCACAGAAGTTAAACTAACTGGTCTGTAGTTTCCTAGTTTTTATTTCCCTTTTATAGATGGGCACTATATTTGCCCTTTTCCAGCCTTCTGGAATCTCCCGTCTCCCATGATCTTCCAAAGATAATAACTAGAGGCTCAGATACCTCCTCTATTAACTCCTTGAGTATTCTAGGATGCATTTCATCAGGCCCCGGTGACTTGCAGGCATCTAACTTTTCTAAGTGATTTTTAACTTGCTCTTTTTTTTATTTTATTTCTAACTACCCCCTTCCATAAGCATCACTGTTAGACATTCTTCGACTTCAGTGAAGACCGAAACAAAGAAGTCATAAGCATCTCTGCCATTTCCAAGTTTCCGGTTATGTTTCTCCTCCTCACTGCGCAGTGACCTACCTGTCCTTGGTCTTCCTCTTGCTTCTATGTATTGAAAACAGTTCTTTGTTTCCCTTTATTCCATAGCTAGTTTGAGCTCATTTTGTGCTTTGCCTTTCTAATCTGCCCTGCATTCCTGTGTTGTTTGCCTGTATTCTCTCTTGTGATCTGTCCTAGTTTCCATTTTTTATATGACCTTTTTTTTGTAGGTCATGCAAGATCTCATGGTTAAGCCAGGTGGTCTTTTGCAAATTTTCTGTCTTTCCTACCATCGTAATAGCTTACTTTGGGCCTTATAGTGTCCCTTTGAAAAATGCCAACTCTCCTCAGTTGTTTCCCCCCCTCAGTCTTGATTCCCATGGACCTTACCTATTAGCCTCTCTGAGCTTAACCAAAGTCCGCCTTCCTGAAATCCATGGTCTCTATTTTGCTGTACTCCCTTCTTCCCTTCCTTAGAATTGCAAACTCTTATGATTTCATGATCACTTTCACCCAAGCTTCCTTCTACTTTCAAATTCTTAATGAGTTCCTCCCTATTTGTTAAAATCAAGTCTAAAATCAAGATCTACATACATGCTAAGTATGTTGAAAAAGAAAATCTATTTAATATTGTATTTTGCTGCTTCACCCAAAGCAAGTGTGAAGATGAAAAATACGTTCTTCTAAATTTAACTTGCATTTACATGGAGCACCTCTTGAAATCACATACCGTATGTCAAGTTAACAATTATTCAGTTTTTTTTAATACAGACTTAATGACCCATTGCTTTGTATTCTCAGAGCAATACCCCACATTTCCCACCAAATTCAGGCATGTATACAATAGTATGCCCTCTCTAACTTGGCTTTGAGTTGTTACCATGACAATCAATACATTTCCCTTATCCCTTGGCATGTTTGTGTTTACTCTTTCTAGGATGAAGAAGCTGTGAGGAAACTGACAGTGAGTGCTGGGACCAAGTCAAAGCTTCCTAAGCCAGTCCAGGACCTTATTAAGATGATCTTTGATGTGGAGAGCATGAAGAAAGCCATGGTGGAATTTGAGGTATTTGCACTTTTATTTAATGTTGCTTGTTTCTAGTCACTCCTTCCCACTAGACACAATAGTTATGCTGGCAGCAGCAGGCCGTTCGCACTGTGGATCTGATCCAGCACTGTCAATGGGAATCAGTTGGAGGACATTGAATCAGGCCCTATGATAAGGGGGTGTGGCGGGGGAATGTCTAACTAGCCTTTATCACTAGTTTAAAAAAAAACCCATATATGACACTTCAATCATAACTGTACAAATGTCATCTTGGCGCATCTCTTTCATTAGTGATGTTTATATTGAATGTTCTCAGCTTGTAAAACTAAAGGAGACTTTTCTGTCTGTTCGTCTTGTAAGCTCAACCTGGGATCAGGAAAATCATTCTGTATTCCTCTGTGTTATGCACATCATCACCATTACTAGAGATTTTGGAATCTTAACTCAGATGGCCACTGATACATGAGGCAAGAAACACCCTTCTGGGTCTGCAGCCCTGACACAAGTAAAACTATTATTAGTAAATTTAAATAACAGAGACCCTGGAGGTGCACAGAAAGCTGATACGTGCATTAAGGTGATGTTTTAATAAAGCCTATTTTCTACTCTCAGCCATGTTAAGTGCCGGATTCTTGTGTAATGGTTTTAAGGCTTGCTCTACACTACGGAGTTAGGTTGACATAAGGCAGCTTATATCAACCTCGCTATATCAGTGTCTACACTACAGCCTTGCTCGCACCAATGTAAGTTACCCTAATACACCGACATAATAATCCCACCTCCACAAGAGGGGTAGGCCTTATGTCAGTGTAGTTAGGGTGAGGCAGTGTCTGTGTACACTGCGTTCCTTACATTGGCTGTGAAATCGACAAGAAAGCTGGCTCCTGGCTCCCCAGCCGGGCTGCTGCCATCCTGGCTCCCCGCTTCCTGCTGGGAGCCCTGCTGCCCCTGGGGTCCCGACTCTCTCCTACCCCCGGAACATGGCAGCTGACTGGACTCTGGGTGTGGATTTCCCCACCAAAGACGAGAGGCCCCAGGTGGCTGCTCTCTGGCTGATGGGAGGCAAGAAGCCCCAAGCGGCTATCCCCCTGCTCCCTACAGGGAGCTGCGCAGACCTGAAAGCCTTGGCTCTCAGCCACCGCCCGCCCTCCCCCCACCCCACCAAGATGCACGTCACAAACAGAAGGAGGGTAGTAATTACTGTGGTGGCTGTAAGTCGACCTAACATAGGTCAATTTAAGATTGGAGAGTAGACATGTGGTCAGTGGCTCACCACTCTTTCAGTTGAGGGAAAAAACACTGATCCACCCTTCTTCCTGTGTCTTTAGAATAATATAGCTATGAATCCAAACAGGTGGGGCTGAGAATGGTTTGGTAGTGCCTGCCTAAGTCTCTACTTATCTTTCAATATTGCGGAAATTGCGGATTCCTCAATATTAGGCTTCCGCTGCAGTTTGAGAGCGGGAGCCCCGTTCTGCGCAAGATTGACAGTGGAGGCCCCGGGCAGCCCACAGCGCAAAATCACGGAAAAATAATAATGGGCTTTATTACTGCAAATAATAAGGTCCATTATTACTTTTCCGCAATTTTCCATGCCTTGTCCACAACTCAGCCACTATTTTTTGATAATCATTGCACAGTTGAAGTAGGGCCATATGCCTGCCTTGCTCCATGCATATAAATATGTGTACTAACTTTCATTTGCAGTCTCCAAATCTATTTTTAATGCTGTGGATGAACTGCTGCATGTCAGGGCATCTGTAATGTTAAACAACTTTTCTCTCTTGCTTTCTTTGATCAGCCTAGAAAGGTACTTTAATTTACCTAGCATAAAATTACATATTGAAAGAGGTGTTGCATGCTCTCTGTGGCATACAGTTTAATTTGCATACCACCGTTTCTACAGCTGTACTTCAGTTTGTCATGTGCAGTGAAATGCTGTATACCTGAAGTCCTTTTAGTGTGCAAGCACATTCTGAAGCATCTATGATAGGAGATTTTCCTGTATATTTTGTGGCTTTTGAAAGCAGATTTTGGATTAAAGCTTCTAAAATAAGTGCTAATGATTCTCCATTCCCAGTAGTGTTTGATCATCTGGAGAAAATTAGCTCCATTGGAACCATGCTAATTTGTGCCATCTGAGGATCTGTATGGCCCCTAGAGCTTGAATGGAGACTTGCTCTTCCTGTTAGATTCTGACTTCATTATTATCCCATGCTTGGGAGCAGCAGCTCTTTCCAATGAGGGAAGAATATTTGCCTCTGCTAGGAAGCCAAAAAACTGTATGCAGTCTCCCCAAGGGGTTTATTAAGTCCTTTCATCCACCTGATTTCATGTGCTTTTATCTACTGCACCGTATCCAGGCACTCCCAATGTGTGTAGATAGCTTGCGTTAGACTTGCTGTGATATAAAGGATCATTTTCATGACGGAGGTGACCTGAAGACTCTCTTCAGCTTTCTGATTCTTTAAAGACTTCCCCTCACTTAACCCTGTACCAGTCCTGTTACAATTGCATTGTAGTAAACACCTGCTAAATGGACTAGCACCTGAACTACCCTAGTGCTGTCCATTCTCATTCCTGGCTGAAGACCCTGACATTGAGCACTGAGGCGAAGTACTACATTACCCCTTCACAAAGCATTGGTGTATGCTGCTGGTACTCCATGTGTCTGCAGCTTCTGTGTTCTTTTGTTGTCGTATTCCACTTGGTGCATGTGACTGTACTGGAGGTGATTCTGACAATATACCTGATACATTTGGCAGCAGCAAAGGGGCTATATTATTGATCTAGACCTGATGCTTCATGATCTCTGTGCTGTTTTGTCCAAAGTTAAACAGATCAGATCCATGTTGCTTTGCAGCTTAAAATCATAGTTTTACATCTTGTTTGCTACTCTACTTCCTATATAGCAGTTGGAGATTACCACTCCACCCTGGTAAGGCTAATTTTAAGTGACTTGAAGAATGGGCTTCCAGCACTTCAGCCCAGACCTGGTCTCTTGGGAGGCTACATAACAATCTAATAGATCTTGCTGTTAGGGAACGTGCATTGGTCTAGGCAGTGGCTAGCCTAAATTGTCATCACTGAGAATGTTTTGTCTGATTATGACTATCTTTGTCTTATTTCTCCTGGAAGTTCATGTGTCCCTCTACGTGAATGTCCCCAAGATATCGTAAGTTGCACTCTGTCATATCTGAGGCTGTGACCTCTATCTCTCAGCCCAGCTTGATTTTTCTTTATAGCTGGATTTCATCAGTTATAGATGCAGCAGGAGGGGGAAGCAAATCTCTGTACCGTGATACAAGGTGCAAATTATCATGCAAATTACTTCAGCACTTGGGTGGCAGGGCTCACTGGTTCAGAAGAGAATCCCAGGTTCCTTTGCAGAAGGGGTGTGCATGTGTAGCTGAGAATTTTAACTTCAATTTAATGAATAAAATAAAATTTATCCAACAGTAAACGATTTGTTGAGTTTCCTAGAGGGTTCTGCCACTGAATCCTGTTTTGAACCAGCCACTCTACAGTTTTCCTCTCTGGGATGAGGGTTTTGGACTTGGTGCCTGTCAGTGCTCTACTTACACAAATAGCACTGACCTGACAAGCTGAGGGGTGTTCTGTGAGGACTGCTGATGTCCATAGAGCATATCCATAACCTCATGTAAAACATTCAGTTAAAATGGAGCTTTGTTAAATGCTGTTGCATACTTCTTCATTACAAAGCTGGTGCATGAAAAGGTCTAGTTTTAAACTATAACTCCCAAGCTCCAGCTGTTCAAAATTGTGCTACCAGACCAGAGAGAGATCTGGGAAAGTCTTGAGAGGTGAACCACTAGAAGAATTAATATCTGGGGGGGTTAATTAGTTTGCCCAAAATGTGGGGAGGATGAGATAGGTGGGGGTGCCAGGCAACATCTATTTCTAAAACAAATTAGTAAATAAAATGTGGAAAACAGAAGCATAACTTGTACTGTGAGATTACACTTTTAGTTAACATGTGCCTTGATGGAGCACTCTGTATGCAGAATACCGAATACAACTTCCTCATGCTTTACTCTGCAGTTTACAGGTGCCAAGTGCAAGTGCTGAAAATGGAGTACGCTTGAACTGTTACTGCAGTCAAAATATTGGGCACATTATGTGATCTGAAGGATATTTTATTCTGTTCAAACTGCCCTTTATATTGGTTTCTCCAGCAGCAGACCTAATTGTAAAAGGTCATGAATGCTTATGGCATTAGGTAAATATTAAACGTTATACTGAAAGACTTATTTTGTTCAGCCCAAGTACCGCACATGATCTTAAGTTACAGACATAATTTTATCTCATTGGGAGATAACTTGTCCATATTCTGGCTGCACTGCTCTATTCATTCTTCAGCCCATGCAGATAAATGCCAGCTCTGAACTGTTTTTTAATTTTTATATAATGTATTCTATCTGGAGACTCGGATCTTTGTGGTGGCAGATGAGAGGAACTATGGAGGTTTCATTGTAATGGAGTCCTGTTTTAATTGCTTCAACAAATCTCCTTGTTAGATTGACCTCCAGAAGATGCCACTGGGAAAGCTGAGCAAGAGGCAGATCCAGAGTGCATACTCCATCCTTAATGAGGTTCAGCAGGTAAGAATATAAGAATGGTGGTACTCGGTCAGACCAAAGGTCCATCCAGCCTAGTATCCTGACTACCGACAGTGGCTAATGCCAGGTGCCCCAGAGGGAGTGAACCTAACAGGTAATGATCAAGTGACCTCTCTCCTGCCGTCCATCACCACCCTCTGACAAACAGAGGCTAGGGACACCATTCCTTACCCATCCTGGCTAATAGCCATTAATGGACATAACCTCCATGAATTTATCCAGTTCTTTTTTAAACCCTGTTATAGTCCTAGCCTCCACAACCTCCTCAGGCAAGGAGTTCCACAGGTTGACTGCGCTGTGTGAAGAAGAATTTCCTTCTATTTGTTTTAAACCTGCTGTCCATTAATTTCATTTGGCAGCCCCTAGTTCTTATATTATGGGAACAAGTAAATAACTTTTCCTTATTCACTTTCTCCACATCACTCATGATTTTATATACCTCTGTTGTATCCCTCCATAGTCTCTTTTCCAAGCTGAAAAGTCCTAACCTCTTTAAACTCTCCTCATATGGGACCCGTTCCAAACCCCTAATCATTTTAGTTGCCCTTCTCTGAACCTTTTCTAATGCCAGTATATCTTTTTTGAGATGAGGAGACCACATCTGTACGCAGTATTCAAATTGTGGGTGTACCCTGGATTTATATAAGGGCAATAAGATGATATTCTTCGTCTTATTCTCTATCCCCTTTTTAATGATTCCTAACATCCTGTTTGCTTTTTTGACCACCGCTGCACATTGCGTGGACGTCTTCAGAGAACTATCCACAATGACTCCCAAGATCTTTTTCCTGATTAGTTGTAGCTAAATTAGCTCCCATCATATTGTATGTATAGTTGGGGTTATTTTTTCCAATATGCATTACTTTACATGTATCCACATAAAATTTCATTTGCCATTTTGTTGCCCAATCACTTAGTTTTGTGAGATCTTTTCAAGTTCTTCACTGTCTACTTTGGTCTTAACTATCTTGAGCAGCTTAATATTGTCTGTAAACTTTGGCACCTCACTTTTTACCCCTTTCCCCAGATCCAGTGAGCAAGAAACAGACTTTACAACCAGCAAGGGAATTCAGAAGTCATTCTGGGCTCAGAACACAGCTGGATTCCTTGCTGCATTTGTACTTTATAGAGGTTACACTTGTTTCGATCAACTAAAAGTTAATGGAGGAAGGGTACATACTTTAGGTTGCAGTAAAGGGGCTGCTTCATTCTTTTTGAATTAACCCGTTGCTGAGGACACTATTACTATTAATCACACCATCTGTAACTGAGGCTGTCTGCACTTAAAATGCTATGGTGACAGCTGCAGTGCTTCAGCGTAGACACTCACTACTGCAATGGGGGGAGGGGTTCTTCCATCACTGTAGGTAATCTAGTTCCCCAAGAGGCAGTAGCTAGGTCAACAGAAGAATTTTTTTGTCTACCTTTTGCTGCCGATTAGGATTAGGTTGGCATAGCTACATCTCAGGTGTGCATTTTTCACACATGCGAGACACAGCTCTGCCAATGTAAGTTTCCAGTGCAGACCAGCCCTAAGAGGACATATAATTACTTCAGAGTTGTAGTGTAAAAAAGACCCAAGTTCTTCTTTAGGAAGAACAGCATTTTAAGCATGTAAAGTTAAGTGTGGTCTACACTTAAAACTTAGGTCACCATAGTTACAGCGCTTGGGGTATAAAAAATCCACTCTCCTGAGCACCATATCTGTGCTGACCTAACCCCTGGTGTAGATGCAGTTAGGTTGACAGAAGAATGCCTCTGTCAACCTAACTGCAGTGTCACAAGGAAGTAGAATTCCTTCAGCAATAGAAAAACCCCTTCCATCACCATAGTCTGTGTCTACAGTACAGGGTTACAAGAGGCATAGCTGTGATACCGTAGCTATGCCGCTGTGGCACTCTTGGTGTAGATATTGCCTAAGACAGGACCAAATCCACTGCTGCTGGTATAAATGGGGGATTAATCCACTGAAGTCTGTGGAGTTGCACTGACAGTGAGCTTGACCTTACGCTCCTGTGGAGTGGCAGTTACTTCTGTTCACTGCATTCCAAGATGAGGTTCTAAGCTGGAAGGGGAGTGTGTTTGCTTAATGATATATTTAAACATGCTTTACTGCTCATCTGTTCTGGGTGCTATAAAGTACTGTTGTGCATGATTTGGAGCATTCCAAGGATCGCTAGTCAATATTGTCCAGAGAGCTCACAAAAGTCCTCTGTATGGTACCCAAAAGAGGCATGCAGAGGGGCACTTCCAGACTTAATGTAAATGCACGTCAGCTGCATGCTGCAACAAAATGAGTCACTCCACTGTTCTCTAGTTCACTCTGTGAGCATGTCTGCGCTTACGGTTTTATTGTCGTTCGTTTTGGTGTACCAGAACCTCAGGTTTTTTTCGAACAAGCTTATTCCTTTATCAGTTGTTCCTTTACTGAAAAATGATTGTATTTCTGTAGGTATTTTGATTTGGAACATGGGAAGTGATTTAACAGGACTGTCCCTTTATTCATTTAATTGGGTTTCAGCATTAAAATCACTTTGGTTGTGTTTTCTGTGTCCTTGTATTAGTAACTTTTCTTTTTACTAGTCTTTCAAAACAAGTACCTTGAGTGCATCTGTTGTTGCATAGAACTTTCCCAGAATTCATTTCTCCTCTTCTCATTTAGGCAGTTTCTGATGGTGGCAGTGATTCTCAGATACTGGATCTCTCCAATCGCTTCTATACCCTGATACCTCATGACTTTGGGATGAAGAAACCACCTCTCTTAAATAACCTAGAACATATCCAGGTATTAATGAAACTTATTATATTTATTGTGGAAAGCAGCTCTGGCACCTGATATTCAAATGTAGAAGGTTTGCATTTTGTTAAATGTGAATGAGGAAACACCTTCTAGGAATTTAACTAGGTCAATTTAAGTGACCATTGCTTCATTGTTTCAGACAGAACTGTTCGCAATCCTATTTGACACTGCAAGACTGTGACTGTTATAATGTAGCTTTGTGTTTAAGTGTGTAGGCTTCTTTCTATGCTGTTTAAGTTGGCTAAGCTGTTATCCAGAAATGTCTGAAGAATTGTCTCCTGTGCTTTGCATAGCAAAGGCTGAACTAGCTCTTAACCATCACTTCACAGGCTTTGTGGCTTATATACAGCTACAGAGATTCTGGGCCAAATTCCTCCTCAGTATAAGTTGAGATAACTTAAGGTTTTCAGGCTTGAAAATATTAGCCTGACTCCTGCACATACTCAGTTGCATATCTTTGCCAAAGGATCTACTGATGTAAAGTTTTAAAGTAGCAAAACTGAATGGAAAGGGGAAAAATGAGGGGATTTGTTTTTAGCTTTGTGAAAGCAGAGAAAAAGGTCAAGCAGGTCTTAATATAGGTTCTACACAATCCTCATGGATACTGAGCTGCTTTTGACATCACACCCTGGGATCCACTTCTCTGAGAAATTGCTTATTTCCCCATAACCCTCTGCAGAAGATGAAGTCTGACAATTTACTTGAGGTCTCTGTTCTGGAGCTTAAACTTTCCATAGCTGGTAGCAGAACAGGGGAGGGCTTCTGAAATCTGCACCCTCCTCTGGAACCTGGGATGGTTTGCTTAAAGAGAAATGTCAGATCTGTTTGCCCAGGTGCAGTATTGATTTTATAATAGGGATAGGTGGGTTTTTGTTAACAGGAATGTTCTATAAATAGCTTTATTGATGCGAGCCACCCAAGTGTTGTGGCCGTGGTGCACAGACATTTATAAATATCTCGGCATTAACATGCTCATAGCAACTGCAGGACAAGATCTTAAGGCTGTAAAGACTTTCCTATGGGAAGAAAAATAATCTCTTCAAATTATGCAGGCCAAAGTGCAGATGTTAGACAACCTGCTTGATATTGAGGTCGCTTACAGTCTGCTCAGAGGTGGAAATGAAGATGGCGATAAAGACCCAATTGACATCAACTATGAAAAGCTTAAAACTAACATTAAGGTAAATGAAATAGAATAGTAGACTGTGGTCAGTGACTGTGAATATGAACTTGGCATCCATTTGTATGGAGTATAACAGATGAATAAGGCACTGCTGGTAAACTAAAAATACAGCTTTCCACTCTAGCAGGGAACAAATCATGCCCATGTTGAGCTCCCAGTATACTATTATATATGTCTGTATTCACTCCACCATCTCTACAAAAGTAGTCTCTTAATTCTAATGCCCTGTTTGTGCTCCTGAAGGGTGAAATGGGGGAAAGCCCATATATCCCGGTCTCTTCAAGCCTCCAATAACAGTTTATGTCACCCTTTAACTCACATAGAGATTATTATTTGATTTTGGCCAAAAAACGACTCTTGATGCCCGAGGCATGTCTGTCCTAGTGATAAATAAGAGATTTAGTGGGGGGCACTACCAAGTGCAGGATAAATTTTTCAGTCCCCAAAACGACCTAACAGGATCACATTAATCTGCATTTTTTAAAAGAAACCATTTGTGTTCTGCTTTTTCCTCCCAGGTTATTGATAAAGATTCAGAAGAAGCCAAGATCATAAAGCAGTATGTAAAGAATACACATGCCTCTACCCACAATGCATATGATCTAAAAGTTGTGGATGTAAGTTTTGAAGGGGTGGGGAGTTAAGTGTGTAAAATTGGTGTATACACCTTTGCTTTCTTCAGTGTCTCTTTTGTGTGTTGAATAACTACTGAGCTTCCGTTATAGAAAGTACTTGTTACATGAATGAATACAATAAAATCTCAAGGCAAGGAGCTGGGGAGGAATTTGCACATCTAAGTTTTTAGACATGTCTTGCTGTCAAGATGTTTTTATTTTCATTTGTCTCTTAATAAACCCAGAGGGGGAAATCACCTTTGGCCTAAGAGAAACCTGGAAAATTTCAACCTCAAAGGAGAATTATTCAGAAAGCTGTGAGCAAGTAAAAATTAGAGGAGGGTGGGGAACAGAGGTGGTGCTAGCCCACCCAGAGCCCTACGAAGGAATATTTTGGTGCCCCTTTCCTACCAACACATATTAAAAAAGCAAATGGGGGGCCCCCTTGAGTCTGCTTATGCCTAGTGCCAGTACTTAGGGGAAAGAACTTGTAATGAAATGTCCTGGTGTAACCTTTGCTATAGATAACTGGCAGCTGGAGTTAGATTATGACAGTATGAAGTTTGCTTCTCTTAGTATGTTAACTTTCCTAGCACAGATTAACCCATTTTCAAGATCAGACCATCTTGCCATGCACCAATTAATGATGAGATTTTTGTTTTCCTTTCTCCCTCTTTAAAATGATAAAGATCTTCAAGATTGAACGTGAAGGAGAAAGTCAGCGTTACAAACCGTTCAGACAGCTTCATAATCGCCAGCTGCTCTGGCATGGCTCCCGTGCTACCAACTTTGCTGGCATCTTCTCACAGGGTCTCCGAATAGCTCCACCTGAAGCTCCTGTGGTATGTAAAATGCTACTTGTTAAACAAGTGCATAAAAATAATTGTTGTGCCACTCATCATGTTCCTCTTGAGACCTTTTTCTTCCTCCATCCATGTGGTCTCCTGTGGCCGCTATCGGTAAGAGCCTAAAGAAGAGAATGTCTAGATAAGGAGGGGCCAGTGACCTTTGTGAACATGTAATGCTATTCAAGCTGTCCAGAGAGAATGATTGCTGAGCAACATGTCAATAAGTTTGCCAATGAGTTACACCTCAGACAGTGCTTGGGGGTTGTTTTGTACCATTACTCTTGTAGTTAATACAGAGAGAATTCCAGGCAGATGGTTTCAACATCAGCTTGGTCTTTGAAGCTGGGATTTTATTTTGATAACCTTTTTCCTTTCCCATCCCCAGACTGGTTACATGTTCGGTAAAGGTATCTATTTTGCGGACATGGTGTCCAAGAGTGCCAACTACTGTCACACATCTCAGACTGACCCAATAGGCTTAATCTTACTGGGAGAGGTTGCCCTTGGAAACATGTAAGTAACTTGTATGTTATTAACTGGCTCAGAGTTGTAGAAGGTAGCACCTAAGCCACAAACCCCTTCATCCAAGTGACAATGAGAACCTGTTGCAGTTTGCTTGGAAATCATTAAAAGCTTTCTTAAATGAGGACAGTTTTGGAAACTCCTGAAATAAGTGAATAATTTGAGTAAAATCTGTGCTGCAGTTAGAGAATATTGCCTTAAAAAGAAACAGCATGAATAGTAATAACTATAATAAGGAAGGAGAAACCACAGCTGTCTTCTAAAGGCGTAGTATGTAAAATAACTTCATAGTAATGTAACTAAATGTCTTTATTTTTTCACTACAAAAGTTCTTTTAAACTCCTCCAGAAATGTTCTTCTTTCTACTTTCTAGGCATGAGCTAAAGAATGCTTCCCACATAACTAAATTGCCCAAGGGAAAACACAGTGTCAAAGGTAAAGCTTAGTTGAGAAATTATCAGGGTGACGATAACTGTAACAATCTTTGCTGCTTCATCCCATGACAGCTTTTGCTTCGTGAAAAGAATAGGCTAGTCTTGTGCTATGGCTGTGTCTTTCAAAAGGATTGGATAACGTTACCTTCGATAATGTATTTATGTATTTTCATGTGGGGAGGGGGAGGGACTCTTGTTTCATGCTTCATAGTGTATTGGCTGGCTGTTTTAAGGTTCAGGCAGGAATTTTCATCCAAGTGTAGCACTGAACAATAAAGTAGGTGTTCTTGGGGGGCTTTGTACTTGCCTCTGAAGTATCTGGTATTGGGCATTGCTGGAGGTAGGATATTACTTGATAAACCAATAGTGTAAAGGATTTTGAATAACACTTTCAAAATGCCTTTAATATTCAGGGAATAAATAGCTGTTTTTTGTCTGTTGCTGATAAAAGCTGGAATTCGAACGATTGCTGTTCTTACAATGCTACTTAAAAAAAAAAATTAAAAAAAAAAAGTTCCTGTTTTCTGAGGGATTTGTAGAGGGAATTAATAAATTTTGAGAATTATACCCCCAGAGTTGGGGGAATAGTAACATTTGACAAATGCCCCTGATTAAACAAAGGACATCTTGTTGATCTGAAAGGCATCTTTGATCTTTAAGATATAAACTCTAGTAAAGATCTGACTTAAGTATCCACTTAGGTATACAGTACATTAGGCCCCAAATTAACTGTATGTCAAGGAGGGTCTTATACGGAGAACAGGAATTAGTTCTTTAGTTTAATTTCATTTAAATTTTACAGTTTAAATGTACTCTGTATTGGGAACGGTGTGTGAGAACTGGAAAGTGAATATAGTCTGTACACTGTCAATGTCACTTTTAAGATCTCTTGGGATATAAATCTGTAGCTTACAGCAGTGGTTCTCAACCAGGGCTCTGGGGCCCCCTGGAGGGCCGTGAGCAGGTTTCAGGGGAACCACCAAGTATGGCCAGCGTTAGACTCACTAGGGCCCAGGGCAGAAAGCCAAAGTTCTGCCACACGGGACTGCAGCCCGAGGCACTGAAGCCCATCACCCACGGCTGAAGCCAAAGCCTGAGCAGTTTAGCTTCGTAGTGCCCCGTGGTGTGGGGCCTCAGGCAGTTGCCCTGCTTGCTACGCCCTAATGCTGGTCCTAGCTATTATGTGCAGAAAAACAATTATTGTGGCACAGCTGGGCCATGGAGGTTTTATAGCTGAGGAGGTTTGCTCAGAAAGAAAAAGGTTGAGAATCCCTGGCTTATAGTACAAGTGAGGCTGTGCTGAAGCTGAAGTGCTTGATTTCCAGTGGACATAAATGGGAACTGGATAAGATCCCTCTGACTTCAGTGCAAGCAGAAATGGGCTCTTAATGCGCATGGGTAATCTGGCAATTGTACACAGTTTCATTTGAAGAAATAAGAAAATTTAAACTTCATGCCAGAGAGACTGGACATACCATAGGATTCCCCAAATGTCTTTTATGACCAGCCATTGTGAGGAGGGGGATGGTGTTTGTAATGGTCTGTAAAGTATCATACACATCTATTGCACTGTATAAATGACTGTAACACTGTCATTAGTGAGAATTTTTCTGATACTATGCAAACAAGATTTTGCCTACATTCCAGACTTATAAGTAACACTGTCTTTCTCTTTCATAGGTTTGGGCAAAACTGCACCTGATCCTTCAGCCACTATCACTCTAGATGGTGTAGATATTCCTTTAGGGAATGGGATTCCATCTGGAGTTAGCGATACCTGTCTTCTGTATAATGAGTATCCTTTACTATCATTCCACTTTAACTGGAAAGCATTTCTCTGTATTATAACTTGCAGAATTATTAGTAAGCACCATTACAGTAGAGGAAGTTTACATGCAGAAGCCTTTTCTTTTAGATATTTTATGGAGTGGTTAGTAAGGTACAATTTGCAGAGTCCCTCTAACAATTTTAGAATAATGTTTAAAGAAACTGTCATTATCAACCCTGCATAAAAAGAAATAGTACACATGGTCAGTAGTTATGTTACCTACAGTACTTTGCACTTCTGTAGCACTTTCAAAGCTCTTTGTAAACAATTTAAACTTCACAGCGCTTGAGAGGGAGAATTAGGCTTTTACTATATTTAGATGGATAGATAAACAGAGACCTAGAATTCATTTGTCTGCACTCATGGTATGTCAGTGATGGAACCAGGGATAGCACCTGTGTGTCTTGATTCCCAAATTGATGATCTGACCACTAGATACACTTCCTCCCATCCTACTAAGCAAATAACTTTTTAAATTAACAATCTCTAGACATGTCAGGAACTCAGCTGACTGCTCTTGGGTGAATTGTTTCACTATAAAGCTGTCTATCTTAAGAGCTGGCAGCAGGGAGCATATGGCAGCTTTGGCTTTTAATATCACTGCTATCTTAGTTCAGTTGACAACATAGAATGGAGTCAACTAATGTGCTACTCATTCGGCTTGTCGCTACTAGTTTTAATCTACATCAGACTTAGTGAGAATCTGTTCAATCTAGTTTTAGGGCAGGTCTACACTACACCCTAAGTCAATATAACTTACGTTGCTCAGGGGTGTGAAAAAGTGCACCCCCGTTCCCCCAGCAACACCAGTTTTGTACTGTCCATACCAGCGGGAGATGCTCTCCTGCCAACGTAGCTTCCACTTCTCGACAAGGGAAAAGTAATTATGCCAACAGGAGAGCACTCTCCCATCGGCATAACACGTCTTCACCAGACGTGTTGCGCTGTGGTGGAGACTTGCCCTTAGGAGTCATCCTCTTAGAAGTAGGTTTGTAGCATTAAAAGTTGAAAAAATGAACAGACAAGGTGAACTGCCTTATTTTTCTAATGAAACTTAGTCTCGGTCCATTTCAGTAATGCCAACAATTGCACTGTTTTTCATTTTCAATCCCCATGTGAGGCTAGCAAGTATTCTCTATTTTTATAGATGGGGAACTGAAACAGGGGTTAAATGGCTTCACACTGGAAAATAGTAAGAGAGATATGATTAGTATTCAGGAACTCCTGATCCTTAGTCTCATGTTCAGACAACACCTTTTTCTTTGTCCCTGATATTTGGACTGAGCATGTGACTTGGCGCCATGAGGTCCTGGCAGACAAGAATGGCATTACATAAACATAATCTTCAGCAAACGTGGTCCCTGGTCCAAGTCAGTCAGTTTGTCTCTTGAGATTCCCATCACGCTTTCTTTAGTGCTGCTCCTGTCTGGTAACTCTACCTATTCCTGATTTTGGATCAGAGCTCTGAAGTAAGCAGTTTACACGATAGTCTCTGATTCAAAGAGGGGAATAAGGTTGTGGGGGGGGTCAGGAAATCAGGTGTGTCTAATTTTGGTGTTCAGTTTTGCTTTTCTGAGTTCATGATTCAGTTTAGGCTGAAGCTGATTTTCCTATAGTATGTGCAGAGTCTAGCACTTTTCCTTTTGTTTATATTGTCAGAATTTTATAGAACATAGACTTCTATTTAACACACTGCAAACTAAAAAGGAAACAAAATGTGTGTGGGGAGGGGGAGAAATGTTCTAATACTAAAGCAGAAATACAGGCGTGTACCTTGAATTTGACATCATGAGCTTCCTTTTACATTCAGATCTGCATAGGACAAGATTCAAACACCGTTGAAGTCCAAGTTATGTTTATATTGTTGTTTTATAGTAGCTGTTCCTTAACTCCCTGTTTCCTTCTCAGATATATTGTCTATGATGTTGCTCAGGTAAATTTGAAGTACCTGCTGAAACTGAAGTTCAACTATAAGACGTCACTCTGGTGAACCCTATTTAGAAGCCCTGTTAACGAGTTATGATGTAGTTACATTCTAGTACTGACTTCTAACATGCTTACGCATTGACTCCCCTTATCAAGGTATCAAAGAGCTAAGATGCAGACGAGGTTACTAAATCCAGGTTTAGTAAATCACTTTAGTAAGAGGTTTTTATATAAATATGTGGCAGCACATGGAACTGAATTCTGATAAGAATGAATACCTGGTTTTGTTTTAAGCCACTACTAATTTTTGGGCTATCAAGTGTGTCTTTGAATTGATGATAGACCCCCTCCCCCCCAAAAAAGGAAGGGGATTTTAGCCAAATGGAGTTGGAGAGGAAAAGGAATTTATGAATGTTTACAAATAGATGCGCTGTTTAAAAATAAGTTGCCCACTTGTTTAAAATATCCTCTTCCAGTTTTGATTTTGAATAAATGTTAAACATGCATTTATTTTGAGGTTAAAAATAAAAGCTAATTTCATACTAACAACTTTTATTTTTATGTTACAAAATGATTGAATTGCTTTTGTTAAATTGTTTCAATGTATTCTTTTGTAATGCTTTTAAACACGCCATGTCTCTCTAAATATAAACACTGAACATTAAAACCTGTGGACACATCTCACAATCATGTTGGAATGAAAACTTGGACTGCCCATTGAGATTTTTTCCCCCATGAACAGTCGGTAGTGGTGGTAGTAGTAAGTAGTTTCTGGTTAAACCAAGGCCTAATGTGGCAACTGTCCATGGAAAGCACCAACACATGTTGCTGTGTTTTTTTCAGTGTTAGCCTCAACAAACCTCCTTAAATACCATTTTTTCATGTGATGTAGGGGGGTGTGAAGCTCGTTCCTGTAGGCTGGTGTTCTTCTGATCCACAGAACCAGTGTGTTGCATGGATACAGCAGTCTTCGCTTGCCCTAACCTAGGCTGAAATGCACGTTCAGTTTCCATGGCCAATTTTGTCCTTGACCACTCTTGATAGACTGTCAACGGAAGGTGCCATTAGTTCTAAATATAGTAATTTTTTGTGATGTGGGTATTTCTTTTGAATCCAGAGAGAGACTAACTCACTTCCCACAGACCACAAAACAACCTGGGATGATTTTTGATCATGGTGACTTCGTATTTAAGTGTTCCTTACCTAATGTCCTGAGCTATCCATTTCTACATTGTTTTGATAGATGTAGGGTAAAACATGGAGTAAATAACTAATAACCCTGCTTCTGTGACTCATTCACAAACTACACATGTTGAGGGCTAAAATACATACATTTTAAATGGGCTGAATCTCAACAGAGGAAAGTCCAAATTCAGGGCATCGTTCTAATATGTATATCATAATGCCTGCAACCACAGTAATGAGAAAATGCTTGATTTTTAGAGTATGAACCAGATTTTTACATAATTAAGTTGTGAGATTGCAATCACTGTTCTAAGAACAGTGGCAGTTGCTAATGCAACAAGCAAGGCAAACTATCAGTTGCTGCCTCTGCATTACTGGGTTTCAGTGCACAATGGTTCTGAGTAGAATTTAAAGTTGGATTGTCCACTGGGATTTTCAACTGCTTGCTGCTGGGAGATTTTTTTTCTGAAGTGTCCCATTGGGTTTGTTGCATTCCAGTCATTAGATACTTGTACTTTCTAAAACGTGGGGTGTCCCACTGCCTTTGAAAGAGGAGTTTCAAGGCTGAAAGCTGCCTACATGACAACTACTGCTGCAGCTGGGATGAATGAATAAGGGGAATGAAGAGCCAATAGAGGGAACATTGAGAGCTGCTGTTGCTCTGTGGGAAAGAAACGGCGAAGGAGCAGGTAAGTGATGTGACATAAGAGCCGCTGGTACTGTTAAGATTTTTTTTGAGAGAGAGAGAGAAGGTGAGGAGAGTGGCCCCTGACTGGTTGTTCCTTTCACAAAAGGAGGGAGGGGAGAACAGCACAGGTACATGAGGAACTGGGAAGCCAAGACCTTCCTCTGGGTGTAGCAGCAGCCTCTTCCCCTTCCCAGGGTAAGAGGAGAATTGCAAAGAGTTAAGGAAATAGGGGGAAAACTGATTCATTGGGGGTGGGGAGAAGGGAGATTAACACAACACAGGAGTGTCCTTTAGTGTAAGTCTTTGTTGGAGATTTCATTGGACTGCAACCTGCTATTACAGACTGGAATTTGAGTTTAAAATTAATTCTCCAGAGCATTTCCTGTTTAACTGAAGACTTACAGTGCAATCCAGCTATCATAAGCTTGAACACAGTGTATTTTACCTTGCAACTTCCTATAGGTCAAATCAAATGAACCGAACCCCTGAACACTGGTATGTTTCTGCTCTGAATAATTGGCTTTGTGGGGTTTCATGTTGACTGTCTTGACTCCATGCTAAAGTTGCTCAGTTCACAAGTTTAAAAAAAAAAATCCTAAACCTTAGTCTTGCATACCCAACCTGGAATCAGAAAATTGTCCTGATTTTTGGGCTGATATCACCATCAGTGATAAAAGCTCTGTGCCTGATTCTCTAAGTTCCTTTTACTCCCAGAGCAATGTGAAGGGCCTTAATGTGGGTATACATGTAGTTATATTTCCACCATGGCATACGAGTGCCTTAGTGTAAGTGATAAACAACCCCTCTTTCTTTGATGGTGTGAACCAGTGTGAGTCATTTTCCTGTAACTGTATTGATCTACAGGACTAACATGAGAGGAAAAACATAGACCTATTTTGTCACTAAAATACCAGATAAGATTTGGAATACACCTTTACCCCAATATAATGCAACCTGATATAACACAAATTTGGATATAACACGGTAAAGCAGCACTGGGGGGGCGGGGGGTCTGCGCACTCCGGCAGATCAAAGCAAGTTTGATATAACATGGTTTCACCTATAATGCAGTAAGAATTTTTGGCTCCCGAGGACAGCGTCATATCGGGGTAGAGGTGTATTGGAGGGAACAGACTTGAGTAAGTATAGGGCAGCATTTGACCATAATACTCTCAAAGAAGGAATTGTAACATTAAATAACGGTGGTTTTTTGGAGGGTTAAGGAGTTTAGATCAAAATAGGAATGATTCCAATTTATATGTGCTGGGAAGAAATTATGTTAGTGTTACCAAATGTAGAATTTTCTGAATTAGGAGAACTACAGCAGAAGCCATTTAAGAATAAATCTGGTATTTATTTGCATTATGGTATTGCTAGGGGGCCCAGCTGAGATTGGTCATTGTACAGTGCCTCACTTAAACACATGGTAAGAGATAAGAGCGTCTCTGCCTTTTAAGAGTTTATAATCTAAATGGACAAGGCAGAAATGGAAATATTATGTCCCTTTTAAAATGGAAACTAGACTACAGAGGGTAAGTGACTTGCCCACATTCCCATGGGAAGTCTCCGGCTGAGATTGAAACAGAACCCAGCTCTCTTAAGTGCCAGGCTAATACCTTAACCACACATCCATCCTTCCCCTTTAAACCACTTTAGTACTAAAGCCTGTGGACAAAGAGTTTCTTAAAAAAAAGAAATCACTGTTCACATAAATGAAAGGAAAAATACTGGTGAGACTAGGTGACTTCCAACTCTGGCTTGTTATATTTCTTTTCTACATGTTGCATCCCTTCTGCTATGTCTTTGACTATAAAGAATGATGTTTCCACTGGGTTCTCAAACTTGATTGCACTGTGACCCCCCTCCTGACAACAAAAATTACTATATGATCCCAGGAGGAGGGTGACTGAAGCCTGAGCCTACCCAAGCCCCACTGCCTCTGGCAACCCAATTAAAAGGGGGTCATGACTCACTTTGGGGTCCCGACCCACACTTTGAGAACCCCTGGACTACATACATCTGGCCAGCAGCTAGCTTGGGTTTCTACCTTTGAACAGGTACTGGGCTACCTCCCAAAAAATATTTCCATTTCATTCATACACTGGCATCTAGAAGACTGGTCACATAGTGTGGCTAAAATAACATTGCTATGGCAGTTTTCCTGCAGGCTGCTCTAATCTAAAAGTATGGAAAACCCATTTCACCCAAAGCCTGATCCTGCAAATGTGCCAATATCACTGAAATCTATGTAACACCAAGAGTACTCTGTTTTTTGCAGGATTGGCCCCTGAGACAAATGTTTTTTGCATTAGAAGTTTTGGGCACAAAGTTCAGTATTTCCACTGTTTGGGAGTAACAAAAGGGGAAGTTAGGTCTGCTCAACTGTCTTCCCCACTTGTAAAATAACAAGATTAAAATATAAATAAAATTAAGCTCTAACTATAAAGACATGATTTGCTATTTTTTTCCTTAAGTTTTTTGTTTTGTTTTTTGTCTACCTTCATGCACTGTAGTAAAAAATTTACTGTCAGGCTATTTTTTTCTTGGCGTTATAAAGCATCTGTTACCATAGTTTCTAGGTGGCATAAGCATAACACCAACTCAGAGCTAGATTTCGTACCCTGTGCTTGTTTTAGTTGCTATTCTAGTTAGATAGAACAATGCCAAGCCACTTTGTATCTCAATTGTGGAGGAAAAAGAGACCCTATGAAAATAAGAAGCTAAAGTACAGAGACAGTGGTTCATCCTGATGATTTAGGAGGGGGGAATTCTACAGCTTGGGGCCCTCTACCAAGAATTCAGTGCTTACAGACAACTAGCTGCAAGGTTAGTGTTAACTGCAGGTACTTGAGGGAGAGGCAATCAGAGGCTATGTCTTCACTACCCACCGTATCGGCGGGTAGCAATTGATTTCTCAGAGATCAATATATCATGTCTCATCTAGACGTGATATATCGATTCCCCGAACGCGCTCCTGTCAACTCCGGAACTCCACCGGAGCGAGCAGCAGTAGCGGAGTCGACGGGGAGCTGCGGATGTCGATCCTGTGCCATGAGGATGGTAGGTAATTCGATCTAAGATACTTCGACTTCAGCTACGATATTCACGTAGCTGAAGTTGCGTATCTTAGATCGATTTCCCCCCCTAGTGTAGACCAGCCCAGAGATACTTGTCCCTAGTTCATTCAGAGCTTTAAAGATCAGGGTCCAAAACCTTGAAGTACATCTGGAATTGGATCAGGTGCCACTAAAAAGTGTGGAGCACTGGTCTTATCTATCCCAATTTTGAGGCAGGATGCTGAATGATGAACTGGCTTCAGTTACTGTGTGGCCATTACATTCATTTCCACTGAGAATGTGATGCAGTAGTCCTAGAGATGGCAAGCCTCTCCAGGAAAAGAGCATGGTCTGCTGGCTAGTCACAAGTGAAACGGTATTTCTAGCCTGTGTTGAATGGCCCAGAACAGTGGTGAATACAGCAGGATAAAGAGCTTGCACTAGAATGTCCATCAAGAGTGCTGTTACTGACCAGACAGCATTCAGTTCCTGACACGAAACATGTTCTTCCTCCTATCATCATCATCTTCCCAAGGGTAAGTGTTGAACTAATTTTCTTCATCCCCTGGGAAATAGCATCATTTGCGCTATATACAAAAGAGATACAGAACACTTTGGTAATAGTGAAATACAGTGATTTACATTATCTCAGTGTCTTGCGTAGTTGAAAAATAGGGGTGATGAGTGGGCTCTGGGGGACGTCAGGATGATGCTCAGGGCATTAAGTTCAATAACCTGTTACGACCCTTAGAGCCTCTTAAAAGAATGAGCAAAGCCAATTTAGAGAATCTCCATCTGTATAAGGTAGGTGGTCAGCAACATTTAATGATAGACTGGTAGGCTGCTAGTACTGTGGACATCTGTTTTTCACTATAATGTGTGTGTCAGTACAAATGGAGCCATTGCCATGCCATGCAGCTTGAATCTGAGATCTTCATTCAGGTTCTCCCCTTTCCTCTCCATGATCACACATGGTACCATTTGAATGTAAGCTATTGGCATGTTTTAAATGCTATAAAAGGGCATGAACAATCAAATAAAATGAATAGCTCAGGTGTGGGGCCTAAGAACTGCGATCATCAAATGCCAGCAGAAACTGCACCTGACCTGATTGCTAGTATTTTTCTGTATATGTAGCATTTTGTAGAAAATACCATGTATACAAGAAATGAAAAGGCATAAAATGCTTGAATGCGCTGGTATAGTAGCTTTCGTGAAAGGCCAAAAGGTAAAAACTTGTTAATGCTGGAATCCAAATTATAAAGTAGTTATTCTTTACTCCTGTGACATGCTGTGTAACAGGGATGTGTTTTACAAAATCTGTAACAGCAGCAACTGCAGCTGAATGGAACATTAAAGAAATGTCCAGCTGATTTGTAGCCTGTGATCTAATAACTTAAAGATGACCTGCAAAGGGGGATGTGGAAGCTCTGGAAGTGTCTTTTAAAAAGGGGTTTTAATCGTACTTCCTTTTTTTAATATTATAAATTAAGGTCCTAACGACAGTTGCAGACCATTTGGCTGTGTCTATGGTAGTCTTTTTCCCCTAAAATTTCCCTCCAGTCTAGCTCCAGTGGGGGCTGGCAACTGCTGGTTTCTTTGCCACCATGTTTTTTAATGCTGTGGCTCTAGATGACACACTGATATAAATACCAGTGACTGCTAATACTTCTCCTTCACTAGAGCTCTCACCATTACAGCTGCAATGGAGGGAAATTTTAGGCAAAATCTGTTGTAGAGGTCTGTGAAGATTAGTGAACTAGTCAAATATCTTAGGAGCCAAGAGATTGTTTTACAATTAAGAGGAAAGAATTTTTAATAGTTTTAAAAATTTTGGATTTTGCCTACTTAGCATTTGAAGAAAGTCTTCGTTAAAGATTCAATGTGACAGACTTAATAGAGGCCATCCCAGCAAGTCCTCCATCAAAACCAGAGTTGGCATGCTGATATTTCTAAGATGGCAAAACAAGTGGGGGAGGGGGACCCTTTTTTATAAAAGAGAGGAGCAAAAACAAACTACAGGTTACCTTTTAAAATGTCAGTTGGAATGTGCAAGTCCGTGCCTTCATTTTAAAAGAAGAGAGATGATACTTTGAGTTGCCTTGTAATTGTCTCCTAAGGAAGCTAGATGTTCATAAACAAACATTATTTCCCCTACCTGCAATAGCAGGGAATATCATGCACAGGTGACCAATCTGTGTTTGCCTTTACATTTGAGTTAAGTGAAGTAGAAGAGAATACAGAGCCCTTTTAACATGTACAGAAGATGAAGTGCTAGCACCAATGTCCCTGTGAAACAAAGTACTAGTGGCTTTTTTTCCATTCCTGGGAATACAAATTCCTACTTTCATGAAAAATTTTGCCACAAGTCAAGCTAAATTTCTATATTGAAAACTGCCAAGTGAATGACTTCTTCGCTTAAGGCACGGCTACCAGTTGCAACTTAGAATTATGTTTCAACTGAAGTTTTTTCAAGATATTTCATTGTCATTAATCAAACATCTTATCTGTGTGAAGCAGTCAGACACGCTGCCACAATTTTAGCTGTCACCCTTTTGGTACAAAATCCAAGCCCCCAGAGCATCTTTCAAAGAAAATTAATGGTACCAAAAAAAGAAAAGAAAAGAAGAAATTGAAGAAACGTAGCTAAGAGCATAACTTAGCCCACACAACCTAGGAAATCTTGCATTTAAAGTATACGCTTTATAGAATCCATTGTGCTTAAATATTACGTTTTACCAAACGGAACAATCTCATATTCCACACTTACTATAATAAGGAGGGGAAATGGTGAGGTATGGACAGTTTCGGCCTTAATTCTGAATTTCTTTGGTTCTAGGACAACATAAGGTACATCTACACAGCTGGAAGCAGACCGCTTGGCTTCAGAGTCTGTGCCTGAATGTTTACACAGCTATTTTTAACACTGTTGCGTGAGCCTGAGTCTGTAGACCCAGAGTCTGTGATTCACCACCACGGGCTGTCTCTCACTGCACAGACTAACCCATAGTCTAAAATCAAAGACTATTGGTATCCTAAACAAGCAAACATCCATGCAGTGCTTGTCCTATAACGTCTAGGCCTACAGAGCTTTGTGAACCTAAGCTCAACATCTAATAGTGAAAATATTCTTACAACAAATCAAAAGAAACTGAACAGTATTTCAAATCAAAATATTGCTTCTATTTGACCACTGCTTTCTATATTCTGCTCAAGGTGAATCGTTTGATGGAAAGTATTGTCTCTACAGTAATAACCAGTGTAACTATAATGATCAGATGTTCTCTATTGATATATTTGATGGAAACACTTTATAAAACAAAGCAGTTAAGCTAACCATCCCCATTTGTATCTCCCGGCTGCAATCACTTCGTTTCATACTGTGCAATGTGGAACGCTTGTGGTGATACATCTCCATCTGGAAGATAAAGGGAAGAATGGCTGTTAAATAGCTCCCTTTTTAGATAAGCAATATTGTTTCTGAAATGTTAGATGGAGACTGGATGCTAAGTTTCAGACTATCATGTCTGTCCTGCTGTTTATTCTGCTCAACTAAACTGTGTTTAAGCACACAGGTGGGTTTTTTTCCCAACAACTATCTCCTTCCCAAAACACAGATCACAGTTGTTACTCTTACATACTGCAGAATTCTTCATAAATGTTAGCTATTTAAGCCTCACATATAAAAGATGCAAATGTGTGAAATTAGGCAAGCAGTATGAATCCACCTTTCTTTTTTGAGTGAGGTTCCCTACTGTATTCCACTGAGGGATATGCACATGCACCCAGAGCCAGAGCTTTTCAAAGCAGTATTGCTCATCAGTCTGCGCATGCACTCTTGCACTGCCATGTGGTTTCGCCCAAGGTGATAAAGAGCAGGGCAGACAAGACCGTGTCTCCAGTTCCTTCTGACCACCACATGGCCTGCGCTGCTGCTGGGCTCTTGCCCTTGGTGACGCATTTTCCAAACTTTATAGAAAAACTGCTTTTAGTCTTGTTCATAGTTAAGATTTTGCTTTTACAGTAATTTTCTAGTTCCTAGAAGTTTTATAGGATTAAGGATTTGGGATGCCACTTTGGCAGTTTTGGGGCCAAACAATTCCCTCCCATCCACTCCCCTTCCAGCACCAGGATCTGGGTACTGGATTATGCCAAAGACGTCAGGATTCAAAGTCTGTGCTTCCTGCCCTTGTATGTTTTCCATCAGCAACAAGCTCCAGCACTGTACTGTTTAGGGGAAGCCCACACTGCATCCAGGTGCAGTATCTGCCTCTTCTTCCCTTCTCCTACATGGGAAGGCCAAGCTCTTCACCTCAAAAAGCACCTCATGGAGGTTACCATGGGGCCGCAATCAGATCCTGGCAGGGGAACACCCACTCTGTACATCGGCCTGAACAATCTAAAAGCACTCCCCCTACCATGGAGCCTCTGTCCAGCTCTGTTGGTACCAGTGCTATGGACCCCACAGTAAGTCTTCCTCCAAATCCAGGAAGAGTGCAGCATCATCCATGAATTCTGGCCACAGAGGAGCAATGTATTCCAAGGCTTACAAAAGCAGTAAGAGGCTGCTTATCTGTTCACTGGGTCCACCAGTCCTCGTTCTGGAACCATGTACCCATCCTGCTTCAGCTCCACTGGCATCCTGTGAATTGTTGATCAAGAGACACATCCTTTTTCCAGTCCTGTTTCCAGTCCTGGTCCTAGCCAGAGACTGGGTATCACTAAGTCTGGGAAGACTCGGCAGTGCTCCCGGACCTCACAAAACTGTTTACCCTGGGAAGAGAGATCTCAGTGTGTTCTGGTGTATCCAGCTGCTGGGAGGGCCCCCTCTCCTACATTAGATTTACTGCCTGTTGGCCACAGTCCTTTAATACATCCCCTTCTGATGGCACCACAGTTCATGCAGATTCCAGTTTCTCTGAGTCTGAGGATTCAGCTGTTTGACATGGTCTGCCACATCTGTTCTGGAGACATGACTACCAGTGGGTTCCGGTGGCACTGTGGCAGTTCCCTCCGTTATCTCAGCCAAGGAGCCACTGGATTCCAGTTCCTTGGACACTGCACAACGGGATCAACCAAAATGGCCATACTGGAGCTTATGGCCTCACTATTTTGGCACAGGAGGACTCTCCTGTTTCGCCACCCAATCCTTTGTTGAGTTGACACTTGGAATAGAGGATAGATGGTGCCAAAGGACGTAGGGAGATTCCTTTTGTTGGCCCTACACATGGCTGTGCCATCAACATCCTCCCGCCTCACCCGATGACTATCATCGGTTTCAAGAGCTACTAGGCAGGATAGCCAATGCTCTTGAGATACCACTAGTAAGTGGAGCTGAGTGTCCTGCACTTCTAGACATTCTGCACACAGGGATGAGGGCAGGTAGAGTCACCTAGATGATGTTGAGAGTAGGCCCTAGAGTAGGAGTTCTCAAACTATTGGTTGGGACCCAAAAATGAGTCACACCCCCCTTTCAATAGGGCCCCCATTAGACTTGCTGGGAGGCAGGACTGAAGCTGAAGCCTAAGCTCCACCCTCACTCAGAGTGGTGGGGCTCGGGATTGGGCTCTGCTCCCCCTCGGTCATGTAGCAATTTTGTTGTCAGATGGGGGTCATGGTGCAATTAAGTCTGAGAACTGCTGTACTAGATGGACCATTAGGCTGGCACAGTAGGGCCACTCATCTAAAAGCTAAATTGATTCGACTGCCCCTGCACTGCCTGGTAGTAGAGGGGGACTGCGTCACTTGACAGCCTCATGTCAACGGCTCGCGGGGGAGGGAGGCGTAAATAAGCTGGGGGGACAGTTTGGAGAGGAGGGAGGGAGCCTTATTTGCAAAACTAGGGAATAAGTAGGAGGGATGCTCAGAACTGGACCGTGGTTCTGTAGCGATAACAGTATGAACAGCGGCTCCTGTCCCCGTAAATCCAGGGTGCCCAGGTCCAAGGCAGCCCCCCTTTACAATAAAAGAGCGTGGCTGAGGGGACAGACCCCCAGCAAAGTGTTGAGCGGGAAGATGCAGAGGAGTCCTATGGCAGAGCCCTGCAGCTGCAGTGACGCGCTCGGGCTGAGAGCGGTGCACCGTACGCTGCCTGCAAGCAGGAGACGCCGAGGCTGCCGTAGCCGGCTCCGCTGCTCCCCGAGCCCAACCCTCTTGTCTCGCCGCCTCAGCTGCTGCAGCGGCAGCCCGGCGGCGCGAGCGCTTCTCGCAGCTTTCGAGCAGCCCGGGCCGCCAGCGCCGCCTCGCGCACGGCCCAGACCCCTCCCCACAATGCACCGCGAGAGGCAGCCTTTGAAAAAGCGGCGCGGCTCGTTCAAGATGGCGGAGCTGGATCAGCTGCCCGACGAGAGTGAGTAGCGACCCGCGCCCGCTCCCCGCCCGGCCCGGCGGCCCCCGGCCCCGCTCTGCGGGGCACAGCTGCTCTGAGGCTCAGCCCGCCCCGCCTGGCCGCCTCCTCTGGGCCGGGCCCGGCTGCCGCGGGCGCTTCGCGGGGCCGGAGCCCGAGTCTCCTCCTCTTCCTCTGGAACCGGCCCGGCCCCCCCCGGTCCCGCCACCCCCTGCCTCGTTCAGGCGGGAGGGGCAGCCCAGGGAACGAGGCAGGGCAATCCCCGGGTTCCCGCCCCTCCCCTCCGGCGGGTGGGGACCTGCACCCCGAGTTCGGGCGCAGCCTGACAGGCCGGGGCCACGGCGGCACCCGGCCCACGGACGGGCCGCACCCGGGCCAGGGCGCTGCCTGTCAACAGAGAGGGACGCGCCGTACAGCTGCGAGCGCCGATACCGCCCCTGGGCACGGGAAGCTGCTCCTGGACGGGGGTGCTCAGTGCCTGGGGCAGGAGCGCTGCACTGGGAGATGGGACTCGGCCCAGGCAGAAGGGGGAGCACTTTGCAGGGGGGGCACAATGAGTGCACTGCATTGAACGGCCCACTGCTGTGCCCTGTATCTTGGGAGGTACTAATAGTGCTCTTGGGGAGAGGGTGACATAAGAAAGTGTACTGCCACTAGGGAGGCTTGTGAGTGGGACATAATGACATGCATATTGTACGGGGATCGGGTGGCACTACAATGACCCAGAGAGATGACGGGAGGCGCAGCAGATGGCAAAGACACACATACACTATAGGATGTCTGACAGAGGCACCAGAGAAATGAGGGTCATGGAGACATGTAAACTGCATCAGAGCCATACCAAGAACGGGGATACATACATGCTGGACAGTGACACACCCTGCATGTGGAAATAGATGCAAACTAAACAGATGGGGATATGAAGGTACACATGCTTACGCTATATACAAAGACACAGACATGCACTGTATATGTGGATACAAATGAACATACAGAGAGGTTGATACGTATGCTGTACGCTGTCTGAGACTTGCTGCATGTGAGGTAATACCACATAAGGTGTGTGAGGTAATATCTCTTGTATTGGTAAGAAGAGCTCTGTTACTCTGAAGAATAGTGCTTTGTTAGCCTGAAAACCAGGAGCGGCTCTAGGTATTTTGCCTCCCCAAGCAGGGCAGGCAGGCTGCCTTCGGCGGCTTGCCTGCGGGAGGTCCCCAGTCCTGCGGATTTGGTGGCACCCCTGTGAGAGGTCCACTGAAGCCGCAGGACCAGCAGACCCTCCGCAGGCTTGCCACCGAAGGCAACCTGCCTGTCGCCCTCACGGCGACCGGCAGAGCGCCTCCGCGGCTTTCCGCCCCAGACATGTGCTTGGTGTACTGGTGCCTGGAGCCGCTGCTGCTGAAAGCTTGTCTCACCAACAAAGGTAAGCGATATTACCTCCCCCTATATTGTGTCTCTATATCCTGGGACCAATGTGGTTACAACAGCACTGCATATACAGATTGTGGACAAACAAAACTACAGGTACAGACAAATAGAGATGTATGCTCATTCATAAGAGTTGTGCAAACTGTATACATACAGACATGCATACCATACATATCAGAGGGGCAGCCGTGTTAGTCTAGATCTGTAAAAGCAGCAAAGAGTTCTGTGGCACCTTATAGACTAACAAACGTTTTGGGGCATGGGCTTTCATGGGTGAATACCCACTTCGTCGGATGCATCCAACGAAGTGGGTATTCACCCACGAAAGCTCATGTTCCAATATGTTTGTTAGTCTATAAGGTGCCACAGAACTCTTTGCTGCTTATACTATACGTAGATATACAAATAGACACTGAAGAAAGGAAGCAGGAAGGCAGAGAAAAATGGTAGGGCTAATTGAAAAGGCACAAGAGTTTATTCTATAAAACATGTAAGTCTCTGCAAGGTGTATCCATTAAAAAGGAGCATATGATACAGCATGTAAAGCATGCAATTGAAACTAGGAGGGCTATTTGAGAATTTGAAGCACAAATCAAAGAGACTTAGAGAATTTCTTGTTTATATCTCAGAAGCAGAAAGGCGGGAGAATAGAGATTGCAAAGAAGCATTGGACAACAGGCTGGCAGATTGTCAGTGTAGAGAAGTACAGGGAATGTACATCAGAAATAACCATTTGAACTACTTATACACACTAGTGGGTTCTAAATGAACTGTAACAATGCAAGGGATGATCCTAAATGGTTTCATTTAGAACAGCCTGATGAAAACTGATGCACAGTGATGCTCAACCAAATAAGCAAAAATTTAGATTGGATTAAAACAAGGTCAGAGCAATGGTTTTCAACCTTTTCCCTATGGGAACCCTTTCTTACAACAGAAAAAATTTGGGACCCTCATCCCAGTTAACCAGAAGAAAAGGAAAGTGTTCATGACCTCCAGATTGAGAATCCGTAGGATAGAAAACAATGTGAAAATATTATAATACAACTGTAGAAATCTATGGCCTCACCTTCAATACATTGTTCCCCTATCTGACAAGATACAGCTTATGCAAGGTTACTACAGCCAGTTAGGAATGGAACCCCCGTCTCCAACATGGCAAACCTCAGTCATATCTACTATACCACATTGCCTTTCTGACTGACTGTTCCAACTTTGCTTATCCTATTTGTAATCAATATAAACCACGTTCCTCAGCCAGCTGGTAATTACTCCAGTAACTGAAATATTAAAGTTGTGAGCTGAGGACCTGAAGGTCACAGCATTGAAATCCTGCTGCTCAACTGTGAGAGGATGGCGTGGTTGTGTATAATTCTCACATTAAGAAGACCTCTTTAAAACTGATTTTGCACAGTAAATTAGAGTGTAAATTGCCAAAATGCATTTTTTCACATTTCAGTCATGTCACACATTTTGTTTATTTAACCCAGGGTAGTCAATAGGCAGACTGTGGGCCAAATCCAAACTGCCAGACACTTCTGAATGACCCAGAAATCTTTTTATATACTTATCATTGTTGGGTTTTTTTATTATTTTCTCTGGAGTGTGTGTGTGAGAGAGAGAGAGACACCTCCCGTTTGTATCTGATTCACATAAGGTAGAGCCTGTGACAGCTCCCAACTTGAAAACATGGGTATTTAGCACAAGCTGTAAAAACTCATGCCTTTAGCTCTGGAAATCTTTGGTTAATCTCTGGTGTCAGCCAAGGTGGTGACTGTCACATATTGGCAGGTTTGAAGATGGAGAATTATGCTTTATAGTATTAAGGGTGGGGGACTGAGGGGACGGGGAAGCACAATAGGCAGACCTGCTGCTGCTGCAGCTCCCATATTTATCTAATTTCCACAAGTCCATGAGAGGCTGAAGTATGTTTCAAGAGGTAGACAGTGGCACAAACTCCTTTATAGAGGTTCACTCCAGCTGTTTGGTTTTGTAGCCACTGCTAAATATGGTGGGTTGCTCTTAGCATACTTAACTTTTTTTACAAGCATAAAATGCTTATAAGAGATACAAAACTTTCTAAGGCTCATTACAGTTTGTCACACCCTTCAGAAGGGTCAATACAGTTACGAAGGGTTGTGCAGTGCAGTTTCTCCTTCTGATTCCCAGGCAGGTATAGTTCCCCTTCTCCCTGATCCTTGGGAGCTATCCACTGATATGTTTTAATTATAAAAAAAAAAACGCCTAGGAAACTAACACAAATAAAAACTGCTTTTAGTTTACAGTTAAGGTTCCATCAGTACACACACCATTCATCCAAAACCTTAAAAGTTTGAAAAGAAATTAAGGGATTCCTGTATTCCTTGCTACCCTTTATATTGCCTACAACACTGTCAATAACACGTTTTAACACTTCATAATACTTTCACTTCCATTTCCAGCATAAACTGAAAAACAATATGTACCTCAACTTCATCAAACTTGCACAAACCTTATTGGGAATGTGGTATATTGGTGTATATTTTATGTGACTAGTTTGGCACATCTGACTGTTGCACAATCCACATATTTGGCAAGTTAATATACTTTATGTAAGAGCTTGGTATTATTAATAGTGCTGAGGTCACTGTTAAGGTTTTGGGTTAGAGTGGAAGTTTGAAGCTGGGATATGTATTGCTTTTCAGTATCTATTGAAAATGGAAGTGAAAGCTTTATGGAGTGTTAGAATGTGTTATTGACAGAGTTGTAGGAAATACGAAGTTAGCAAGAAATGCAGGAGGCTTTTTTCTTAACTACCTCTTTCTGTTTTTTTGGACTTTGCTGGCTGGGGTGTCATTTTAAGTGTTACTAAACATAGTTTTTGTTTATGAATTAAGTATGAGACTGGAGGTGGTGAGACAGATGTTAAGAGTCCTGGTTCTGACACTGATTTTCTGTATAAGTGGATATGTTACTTAACCTTTCTGAGCTTCAGATTCTCAATCTGTAAAATGAAAGTACCAATGCCTACAAAATATTGTTGTAAATTGCTATAACAGTGCAAAGGATTACCAGCAGTCAATGTCAGATAGGAGTAGAATGTAAGACCCCCATGCTTTCTGTCTTCTGCATGGCCCGCTAACCCAAGTGTATTTCAGGAACGTTAGTTACATTTTGTTAGCTTTTTTTCAGAATTTACTGTTGTGAATTTTCATATAAAATAAATTGTAGTTAAACCCCTTGTTCTCTATGGCAAGATGGACCTAAATTCTACTTCATGTTTACTGGTTTTTGCACTAGATCAGAAATTGTGCAGCAGCTTCACTTTTTTTTTAATGGAAGTTTTTTAAATCAATTTAAATGTGACATTGAATACAGCTGGTAACCCTGTTATTTATTTGATAAGTTCAATTTATTATACACTATCCTAACATTTTTCAGTTTTGAATATGCCAAAGATTTTTATCTCAACAATGCCTAATTGCATTCTAAAATTTGTCAGGGGGCTGGGGTAACTGGGCAGGAAACATTTGGGACTCCAAACAGCTGGAGATATGTGGGTGGGGGGCAGTTTGAAATTGTAAGATGAACACACTAGCTGTATGCTTTTGCTAGAATTATCATAGGTGAAGTAGTTAAACTATTATCTTCAGGTTTCAGATTTAATATTCCATTGAAATTAACATAGGGAAACTCACACCTCTGATTCATGGGTTCAGACTGTCTGCAGACTCAGGAAGATGACAATGCAGCAATTTATACTCTTAATATTTTCAAGACTTCACAGCTGGGAGAGCTAGAATCATTTTTTAAATGAGAACTGAGAATGTGGTGCACATTTCTGTGACAAGAGGTTGAGTCAATGGCAGATCCTATAGCTGAAGAATCACAGAATACAAAGGGCCCTGATTATATTTCCTTAAAGAATCTGATCTGTAGGAGTAAATGTATTTCAGGCATAGTAGTCATTGGATTTGTATATTTAAGACTGCGTTGTGCGCATAGTTTGTCTGCTACCCAGGGAATTATTGTGCTAATTTTTCTAAATGAATGTATTTGTTTTCATTTTATATCCTGGTAATTTTGGAACTCTGAGATAAATGTTTGATTTTGAAGTTCTGAACATGGCATCAATTTCTGTCCTTTTGAGAAGTAAGATTAAAAACAGCTGTATTCTTTAGTAAGCTTGCTGCACCTCTTGTCTTATGCTGCTAGTACTAGTCAGTCTAATTTGTAAAATACTGTATACATATACTTGAGGCTGAGTGAATCGGGTGTTCTTTTATTACTGGGATCCTTGAGCCAGTGTTGCAGTCTCTTGTCTGAAAACTGTGGGAGTTCATTGGGGAAAGAACGATTTTATGCTACCAGAAAGTATGAGGCGTTGCTGCCAAGAGAACAAGTGCCACAAAAATAAATAAAATTTTACAATATTCAGCTTCTAAAATTGTGTAGTTTATTTAGGAAAATTTAAGACCATGTTGGGGTGTGGTTCCAAGTAGTTTTCTTTCAGTCCTTGTAAATATTCTTAGTAAACAGTTTTTAGGAAGACACAATCCCTTACATGCTAGTATTAATATGTTGATTAATTTGATTAAAATTTGATCTATGTAAACATTGATTATAATATGATTGGGAATGTCCAGACTCTACATAAATATTTTTGTTTGATCCACCACACCTCTGTCAAATAATTTTAAAAGATACTATATTTGAAAAGCCTACGTAAAAGTTGTTTTAATGCACTTGCTTGCTCTTCGGACTTTGAGTAGCAGCCGCAAAGTAACAGGCTGTCCCTAGAGCTTTGAATAGTTCTGATGGCATTTCTATAGTGTGATGCATAAGCAAGGAAGTTGTGTACTGTCAGTTTCTGTTTTTTTCACAATGAATGTATTACTTTTTAAGTATAGTGGTGTGACAGTCTTATTCATCCTCAATATAGGTACATTACCGATAGCAGCATTACATCATCCATGTTCCTTAGCCACTTCTGGGTGGGATCATAGTTCAGTTTCCAGGTCTATTCAGGCTTGGTATCTCTACTGAGGCTAGCCACAAGTGGTTATAATTAGTATTTACAGTGATGGTGGTTTGAAGAAATGGCCATCAGTAGTGTAACTGAACTGATACCACCTAGCTACGTATTACTTTCCAGCCATCAAATTATAACAACTTTTGCCTCTGTCTACAGTACAAGCACAACCATGTTTTTCTAACTCTTTCTTTGATCTGCTTATAACACACATGATTGAGTTTTGTTCATGTACACTGCTTTTCACAAGACAACTGTATCAACCCTGTTTGCATGTGCATAGCTGTCACACTGCCTGTGTTTGTATCCATGCATTCTGGGAAAATCTGGGAGCTATCCCATCTTGAATTACTAGGGCATTGGACGTGGAGGACATCTAACAGTGTGACACCAACAGTACATAGAACAATGCACGTTGGTTTATCCTCCAGCGCAGAGAACAGGGAGAAAGGACAAGCCAAACTAGTTGCACTGATGTGACAAGGGGATCCCATCTCTGATGCGGGGAAAAAAGCATGCCCACTTAATTACAGGAAGAGATCCATCTGAGGCCACTGGCAGGAATGAAACTCTCAGAATTATCCTGGTTACTCCTAGAATATTACTATGTTGTATGTGGACAAAAACATCTAAAGCCAACCATGACATTGATTACAAACTTATTTGAAAGTTGTAATGTCACTGCTGGTCAGGGCTGGATTCAAACAGGATAGCAACCTGGAGGGGAAAGGCTTTCCATCCTTCTGTCCCTCATCTGAATCCTGTAGTCCCCCTTTTGATTGTGCATGCATGTTATCTAGGTTTGCTAACAAGGAAGAACAAAAGCTGTAGATATTAAAAAGTTTATTTTCAAAGTCTCAGTTGGATATTACAAATGATAGAGAGTTTAAAACACTAGGAGGGCTCCCCCAAAACTATTTTTAAACAAGCACTCATCAGTATTTTTATTTTAAATAAACATGTAGGACCAGCTGTGAAAATGGCTTAATTTAAACTTCAAATACACTCGTTTGTTTCACATGGGTATAGGTAGAAAATTGTGTCAAAACTTCTACACTTTATGAACTTGCTTAGTTCAGTTTTAGTTCAAAAGGAGGAGGAGAAGGATAATCACTATCAAAACTGTCCTTTTTGATTGGGGGATAAGTAGTGTTAAGCAAGTCCTTTGTGTGCATCTTGGAATCTCAAAGACCCTACCCCACATTAGATCTGTCTTTCTTTCATAGAAGATGGTCCAGTTTCCTTCTGAGCCCATTAACGTTGCTCACAGATCATCTTCATTGTAAGCTTTCTTAAGTGATCTCCTGGGCTGAGAGCAAAAGATTGGACCTAGAAGCTGAACCTTGGAGCCACATGTGGTATCTGCGATCACTAACTTCAATACTAATGGACCTGCCCATGAGCCCCATCCTGAATATAGGAAGAGCCATGCTGGATCAGACTAATAGTCCATCTAATCTAGTATTCAGTCTTTGATAGTGTACCAAATGTTTCAGAGGAAGTTCAAAAAACTTCATAGTGGCTATTAGGGAATAGTCCTCAGAGGAAATTTTTTTCTAACTTCTGTTAGTAGTTGGTAGGGTGAATAAAAACTGATGATTTAAAAACTAAAAAAAACTAAAAAGAAAAATGTATTTAATTTAAAAATATTTAAAATTAAATTTGAAATTATAATAATCTACATTAAGGCCAAAAAAGTCAAACTGCTGTACTGATGGAAATTGCTGGCTAAGTATCTGTAACCAAATTTTGTTGAAATGCAACCAGCTTTTGACAGCAGTAGCCTCTTCTGCAGATGAAGAGAGAATATTTTCTTTCTTTCATTTTATTCATCTAGTTCTGTTCTGTGATTTGTTGTTCAACGTTTAGATACCATTTGGGAGTTGAAAAAGAAGGAAAACTTGTTTTCCTCTTCCAATCTATAAATAAAAGCTAAGGGCATGGCTATACTTGCAGATGTAGAGCACTTTGAGTTAAACCAGCCTTCACAGAGCACAGTAGGGAAAGCGCTGCGGTCTGTCCACACTGTCAGCTTCAAGTGCACTGGCGGGGCCACAATTGTGGCACTTGCAGCGGCATTGGGAGTGGTGCATTATGGGCAGCTACCCCAGCATGCAAGTGACTGCAATGTGCTTTTCAAATGGTGGGGTGGGGTAGAGTGTGACAGGGAGAGTGTTGTGTGTATGTGGGAGGGGAGAGAGTGGGTTTCTGAGAGGCTGAGAGCATGTCAGGATGCTGTCTTGTAAGTTCAGACAGCAGTAAACCCTCCTTCCCTCCCCCCTGCCTCTCTTGCTCACAGCATTCCACGCTAATTGTTGTTTTGTCTCGGTGCAGATAAGCAGCAGCTGGCTGTCAGAAACAGAGCTTTCAAAGGACATGTCATAAACAGATACTTAAGGGTTAATGCCTCTTTTACCTGTAAAGAGTTAAGAAGTTCACCTAGCCTAGATGACACCTGACCAGAAGAACCAGTGGGGGAACAAGATGTTTCAGAAGGAAGTAGGGTTTTTTCCTTTGTTTAGTTTTCAGTTTCAGCCAGAGTGAAAAAGACCAAGGAACCAGCCTCTTATCAGAGTAGTAAGTTTTAGAAAGGAATAAATAGGTTTATGTTTATTTCTTTGTAACCTGTCTTGTGCAATTAGAGGTAGAATCAAATTGGGTATTTGGGTATTTTTTTTGTGTAACTAAATTTGTGCCCTTTTTGCCCAGGGGAACATCCTCTGTGTTTTGAATCTGTTGTCTGTGAGAGTAGTTGATATGCTAATCTCTCCCAGAGGGTTTTCTTTTACCTTTCTTTTCTTTAATTAAAAGCCTTTTTCTTAACACCTGATTGATTTTTTCCTTGTTTTTAGATCCAAGGGGGTTGGAACTGGATCCCCCAGGAGTTGGTGGGAGAAAGGAGAGGGGATGGTTAATTTCTCCTTGATTTAAGATCCAAGGGGTTTGGATCTGTGTTCACCAGGAAATTGGTGAAGTCTTTCAAGACTACCCAGGGAAGAAAAGTAGTGCTTGTGAGTGGTGGCAGCGATACCAGATCTAAGCTGGTAATTGAGCTTAGAGCTTCTCATGCAGGTCCCCCACATCTGTACCCTAAAGTTCAGAGTGGGGAAGGAACCTTGACAGGGCATATCCGCTTTTCTGCTGCGACTCAAAACAAAGACAAGAGTGGCCACTTGACATAAGGGGATTATGGGACGTTTCTGGAGGCTGATCAGAGCTCAGTAATGCAACACCTCATTCACACTGGCACCATGGCACTCTAGCGGGGGCACAGCAAATGTTATTCCACTTCCCGAGGTGGAGTACCAGCAGCACTGTAGCTGCGGAATCAGAGCGCTCTATGTGCCTTGCCAGTGTGGACAGGTAGTGAGCTAGTGCGCCCAGGGCTCCTTTACTTCTCTGTAACTCGCAAGTGTAGCCAAGCCCTAAATGTTGAAAAGACTGAGATCTACTAGTTTTAAAATTGTGAAGAGCATGGTGACCAGAAACAATCACTTCAATTCACTATTGTTTAATACATCAGTTAGTTTTAAATGCAAAACGTTTTGATAAACTTCCTTTTTTTTATGTATCCAGCATATTTAAGATAGTTTTATTGAACTAATAAAAAACAAATTTAAAATGCTTTTTTGTGCATTACTTGAGTTGCAGTTTTCATCCAAGAGTTTGACATTAATTTTTTATTTGTGATTTATCGCCTAGTAAATAAGTACATAATAAAGTAAATTAAACCTCTGAATAACTGTTAAGATATATAATTACTTAAATAAATGTGTAGATATAGAGTAACCTCTTGGATAACCACAAAAAAAAAAGTGGCTATATTTAGGTGAAAAATCTAAATCTTTAGGAAAATAACTAAAAAGTACAAATCCAGAACAATATTAAAATTGATGATTTTGAATTAGATCAAGGTTTCTTGCTTGCTGATTTAAATCATGATTCAAAGTAATTTAAATCAGTCCACCTGATTAGCTTAGGGCCTGAAGTATGAGCATTCATATCCACTACTGAAAAAATATTATATATGATGTATCTTCTCATCAGCCACATTAATGCCTAATCCCTTTTGAAATCTTGCAAGCTCTTGGCCTCAGTGATTTCTTGTGTTAGTGAATTCCAGAGGTGAATTATGCATCTTGACGTTTTTTTAATTCACAGGCAAACTGTCAAAAAACAGGACAGGTACCCCAAACTGGTATATGTTCTATAATTAGATTTCTCCAGATTAATGACAAAAGTGAACTCCTGGACCAATATACCAATCTTACTGTGGAGTCACAGACAGTCCCGTAGATTCTCCAGTCTATCTTGACGCCCAGGCAAACTGAGCTTTGTGATAAACGAAAAACTGTACCACATCAGATTGCTCCCAGTCCAAAGGGACCAGTCACTTACCCCAGATCAATTGGTACTCCAGATCTTACACCAAAGACAATTGCTGGCAGCCAATTCTATAGTAAACTAACTATTGGTTTATTAGCTAAGAAAAGGAAATGACTTATTGAGAGGTTAAATAAGGTAAAATATGTTAATAGGTGAATCACAGTTTGTAATTCCAAGTGGTAGCAATGATGTAATAAACTGCCAGTTTCCCAAAAGTGTTTTTGGGGTACTCAGATTATAATATATGGAGATATACCTATCTCCTAGAACTGGAAGGGATTTCATAGATTCATAGACTCTAGAACTGGAAGGGACCTCGAGAGCTCATCGAGTCCAGTCCCCTGCCCTCATGGCAGGACCAAATATTGGTCTAGACCATGCCTGGGATAGACATTTATGCTAAACCTACTTCTTAAATATTCTCCAGGAGATGGAGATTCCACACACTCTCCTACGCAATTTATTCCAACGTGCTTAACACGACCTGACAGTTAGGAACTTTTTCCTAATGTCCAATCCTAAATCTCCCTCGCTGCAAGTTTCAAGCCCATATTGCTTTCTTTGTTCTTATCGATTAGAGGCTTAAGGTGAAACAAGTTTCTCTCCCTCCTCCTGATGACACCCTTTTTAGATACCATTGAAACACTTGCTTATCATGTCCCCTCTCAGGTCTTCTTCTTTGTCCAAAACTAAACAAACCCAATTCTTTCAGGCCTTCCTTCGTTAGGTCATGTTCTCAAGAACCTTTAATCATTCTTGTTGCTCTTCTCTGGACCCTCTCCATTTCTCCACATCTTTCTTGAAAAATGCGGTGCCCAGAACTGGACACAATTACTCCAGTGAGGCCTAACCAGTGCGAGTGTTGAGCAGAAAGAATGACTTCTCCTGTCTTGCTTACAAACACACCTGTTAATGCATCCCAGAATCACCGTTTTGGTTTTTTTGCAACAGCATCACACTGTTGACTCATATTTAGCTTGTGGTCCACTATAACCCCTAGATCCGTTTCTGCCATATCCTTCCTAGACAGTCTTTTCCCATTCTGTATGTGTGAAACATGATTGTTCCTTCCTAAGTGGAGCACTTTGCATTTGTCTTTATTAAACTTCATCCAGTTTACCTCCAGTACCATTTGCTCCAATTTGTCCCAGATCATTTTGAATTATGGACCCTGTCTCCAAAGCAGTTGCAATCCCTCCCAGTTTGGTATCATTCTGCAAACTTAATAAGCATACTTTCTATGCCAACATCTAAAGTCATGTTGCATGAAGATATTGAACAGAGCGGTCCCAAAAACAGGACCCCTGTGGAACTTGACTTGTTTATACCTTTATCAGCAGGATGGGAGAACATTGAATAACTACTCTCTGAGTTATGGTATATCCAGGCGAGTTATGCACCCGGTTATCCAGCCAGTTATGCACCCACCTTATAGTAGCCCCATCTAAATTGTATTTGCCTAATTTATCGATAAGAATATCATGTGAGACCGTATCAAATGCCTTACTAAAGTCTAGATATACCACATCCACTGCTTCTCCCTTATCGACAAGACTCGTTATCGTATCAAAGAAAGCTATCAGATTGGTTTGACACGATTTGTTCTTTACAAATCCATGCTGGCTATTCCCTATAATCTTACCATCTTTCAAGTGTTTGCAGATGATTTCCTTAAAAAGTCATCAAGTCCAGTTCCCTGCCTTCACTAGCAGGACCAAGTACTGAGTTTTCCCCAGATCCCTAAATGGCCCTCTCAAGGATTGAACTCACAACCCTGGGTTTAGCAGTGCTCAAACCACTGAGCTATCCCACCCCCTATTATGTCTGGGGATCTTGGCTTTGCACACTGCCCTGTAAGAATCCAACTAGAGATAAAGGATCTTTCCATGAATCCAATTTATAGCGACTTCTCACAGAAACCAAGCAGTATCCTTACCCACATGGGCTTTTCCTTTGATGACAATGATTGAGGAATGCAGTTAGAGTCCTTGTCTTCAATCATCACACACGATGACCACTTGCTTTGAAATTAGCATTTTATGTTAAAGTTCTTATTTGCATTCCAAAATATTTTTATCCTTTGAGTTATTTAGCCCTGGTCTACACTATGAATTTAGGTCGAATTTAGCAGCTTTAGATCGATTTAACCCTGCACCCATCCACACAACGAAGCCATTTTTGTTGACTTAAAGGGCTCTTAAAATTGATTTCTGTACTCTTCCCCAACGAGGGGATTAGCACTGAAATTGACTTTGCTGGGTCGAATTTGGTGTAGTGTGGATGCAATTCGACGGTATTGGCCTCCGGGAGCTATCCCAGAGTGCTCCATTGTGACCATTCTGGACAGCACTCTCAACTCAGATGCACTGGCCACGTAGACAGAAAAAGTCCTGCAAACTTTTGAATTTCATTTCCTGTTTGGCTAGCATGGCAAGCTCAGAGGTGACCATGCAAATCTCATCAGCAGAGGTGACCATGGAATCCCAGAATCGCAAAAGAGCTTCAGCATAGACCAAACCGGAGGTAGTGGATCTGATCGCAATATAGGTAAAGGAATCCGTGCTATCAGAGTTCCATTCCAAAAGATGAAATGCCCAAATATTTGAAAAAATCTCCAAGGGCATGGAGGACAGAAGCCTGCAGCAGTGCCGCGTGAAACTTAAGGAGCTCAGGCAAGCCTACCAAAGAACCAGAGAGGCAAACAGCTTTTAAATGTCCAAATGCACATTCTACCACCATTCTGCACTTACTCAGCCCTACAGTTGAACAGCTCCTGACTACTGTCCAGGGTGCCCGTGTATGGCTTCATGAGCCATGGCATTAAGGGGTAGGCTGGGTCCCCAAGGATAATTATAGGCATTTCAACGTCCCCAGTGGTTGTCTGCCATTGCTGTCACGGAGAGAGGGGTGACTGACGACATGGCTTACAGGGTTGGCTTACAGGGAATTAAAATCAACAAAGGGGGCAGGTTTGTATCAAGGAGAAACACAACTGTCACACCAAAGCCTGGCCAGTCATGAAACTGGTTTTCAAAGCCTCTGTGATGCGCAGCATGCCTTGCAGTGCTCTTCTAATCGCAAACAGCCTAATCAGCCAACAGCACCAGCGAGCTTGTAGACGTCCAAATGCACATTCTACCACCATTCTGCACTTGCTCAGCTTATAGTTGAACTGCTTCTTACTACTGTCCAGGCTTCATGAGTCATGGGAGCAAGGGGTAGGCTGGGGTAGGTGCGACCATGCAGTGCTGCCAGCTGGGAGAGCAGCCTGAGGCAGAAGCCTCCAACTTGCATAATATTCTAGGCAGGACTGAATCTCCATTAGACGAAACTTAAAGAAGAGAATGACCTGGAGTCACTCCTATTTATGTCCAGGTGCCCCTGACCGACCTCACCAAGGTCTGCCAGGAGCATCCAGGAAACAACGGCTAGCAGTTATACTGGACCATCGACTCCTGCGAGGGCAAGGAGCTGCTGCTGTGTAGCAATGCAGTACCGTGTCTGCCAGCAGCATGCAGGAGATGTACAGTGACAGTGAGCTGAGTGGGCTCCATGATTGCTGTGGCATGTTGTCTGCACAGGTAACGCAGGAAAAAAGGCAAGAAATGATTGTTTGCCGTTGCTTTCATGGAGGAAGGGAAGGGGGCCTGATGACATGTACCCAAAAACACTCGGAAAAATATTTTTGCCCCATCAGGCATTGGAAGCTCATCCCAGAATTCCAATGAGCGGTGGAGACTGCAGGAACTATGGGATAGCTACCCACAGTGCAATACTCCGAAAGTCAACACTAGCCCCAGTACTGTGGATGCACTCCACCGACTTAATGCGCTTAGTGGGGAGACACACAATCAACTGTATAAAATTGATTTCTAAAAAATCGACTTCTGTAAAATCGACCTAATTTCATAGTATAGACATACCCTTAGTTACAGAGGTATACACAATGTAAAAGTTTGCCATTCCATTATAACAAGATATAGATAAGTGAACACAATACAAGTAATATTCCACTAGTTTTCATGAAGTTTAAACATCTGAATACACACTTATACATTTAACGTCTGATCTATACTAACACTCAAGTGAATTGGCCAGGCTTCAGACCTGAGCTGACCCCTGTTTTGCCAATGTTGCAGATAACATCTTTAATTACAAGAACACATCACGCTATTATTTTTCTATCTTCTTTCAGTTTACGGGGTGAACAGTGTTTCAGGGTTTTGTGTAATGAATGAGACTGTGTTTTCTTTAGATCCCTGCCTCGTTTGTTGAAGAAGTTGGAAGGTGTGTAGCTAATGAGGCATGGGATTTCAGAAAGGATAGTTTGTGGTTAAGGCAGTTGAAGCCATCCTGGAGAATTTAATTCTATCCCTGCCTCTGCCACAGAATTCCTGTGTGATTTTGGGCAAGTCCCTTAAAACAAATTTTTACAGTTCACCACAAATTGAGTGTCCTTTTTTTTTTTTTTTTTTGTTATTTCTTAACTTGAGACCTGTGACCTGATTTGTAGAAGTGATCATCAAGTCCCCTCTGGGCCTTGAAATCTGTGAATCTACTGGATCTCTGGGAGGGGAGCATTGCACCACAGAGACAACTTTCCATCCCATCATCCCCCCACTTGTTCCCCAAGATTGAAAAAACAAAAGAAATCCCCTCCCTTTTTTTGTAATTTAATCGTGGAACCTTGTTAGACTAAATTCTACTACAAAATGGTGACACTTTAATAATGTTTACATGTTCTAAATAAAACAGTATCAAATATGTGCATCCACATGGAAACGTGTGTTTCAGAAGTAAGGTTTGCTTGGAGTTGGCTACATTCATTTATATAGCTCTCAGTTCAAGGAGCATTGTGGATGTAAAACTAAAGGGAATAATTAAAATTTAAATATACGTCTTCAATGCTTACTGAGCCGTACCTCACACAATACTGCATGTTGTGTTGTGAAGAGCATACTGGATTCACCCACTCAGTAGTTAAGGAGTTAATTTCAGAATAGTTCCCTGCTTCTGAAGAAAAATATATAATTGATATGTAGCTATTGCACCAGTTGTGAAACAACTTTGAAAAATATGATGTATATGGACTTTTTTTTTTTTTTTTTTTTTAATAAATTGCAGGTTCTTCAGCAAAAGCACTTGTGAGCTTGAAAGGTAAGAAATAAAAACAATGTATTCTTTAGGTGTGGTATAAATGAGAGACGTAAATTGACTTCAGATCATAACTAGAGTTTCTGGTTTCAGAAAGCCTCTCCAAAGGAAAATTATGAAGATAGTTTTTATAAAATATATGCTGATTGTTTTATTTTAGATATCTGTAGACTGAGTAGTTTGATACTCACTAGTCAAACTCTACTTATATTGCAGCTTCTTTGGATGCTGCTTTTGAGAATGAGACCCTTTGGAGTGCCATTTCTGAAATAGGTGCTTCCACTTTAAGTACTGCCTAGACATCAGGTCTGACATGAAATTTGAGGTAATTTTTCCTTTCTTGGGGATGAGATAGAAGGATTATCAGTGGGACCTTTCCTTATGATGGAATTTATATTGTAAAGGAAATTTGTAATCTCACTGTCTTCTACCAATAACTAGTGGGCCAACGCAACAGAGCTATTGCTTACATTATCTTAACATTGGAGAAAAATTCTATGCATGCATATTGCATCAACATTTAGAATCCTTCCACTCTTCCTAGTGCCAGAAATATTGTTATGTCTTATAAAGTCCCCATTTACACTAGGGAGAAAACCTGTTTACTGAACCAGTTTTAAACAGTCTAAATTTTGGTGCAGGCAATTTAGATCACTCAGTTTTATTGTGCAGCACATGTCCATTCAAAAATCATTTTCTAGAGCATGTTTTGTAAGCAGTCATGCTGGGCAAATTGTGTTTATAGCCTAGAAAGTTCTAAACTGTTTAAAAACAATTTTGCTAATACCATTTTATTCCCAGCATAGATTAAAAGCTATTTTATGGCAAATGGAATGCCTGAGCATACTAATTTCACACTGACATGGTCAAAATGGATTCCTGGAATACTGTCTGTGGAAGAAATAAATTCTATAGTCAAATATCTTCTGGAAGAGCTTAACTTTAAAGGGAAAATGTCAATTAGTTACAGACCAAATATTTATCTATCTTAAAATTATTATAATTAGATGTGAAATGTTCTCTGAATTCTAAACCATAGACTCATAGAATATCAGGGTTGGAAGGGACCTCAGGAGGTAATCTAGTCCAACCCCCTGCTCAAAGCAGGACCAATCCCCAACTAAATCATCCCAGGCAGGGCTTTGTCAAGCCAGACCTTAAAAATCTCTAAGGAAGGAGATTTCACCCAGGTAACCTATTCCAGTGCTTCACCACCCTCTTAGTGAAAAAGTTTTTCCTAATTCCAACCTAAACCTCCCACACTGCAACATGAGACCATTACTCCTTGTTCTGTCATCTGCCACCAATGAGAACAGTCTAGATCCATTCATCCGGAGTCAGGAGATCCTGGAGAACCCTGGCTTCCATTTCAAACTTTAATATGTTTTAGCCCTGGGGGCTGGGACGTGAAGGTGGAGCCAGGTGAGCTCACAGCCCCAGAGGGACAAGCTGTGCATTACCATTTCCAAGCTGGCAGTTTTCAGCCACTCTCATGGTTTGCAGAGCCTGATGTGATTTTCACTTCCCGGCGCTGCACACACCTGCTCCAGACCCCGGCAGGGCAGGCACCAGCCCAGGGTGGGGAGTGATGAGCAGTGTTTCCCTGTCACCACAGCCCCCAGAGGGAAGCAGAGAGCACAGCCCAGGCAAAGGCAGCCCCTGCAGGGCCCTTGTTCAAAGTCAGGCCCAGCACGCTGCATGTGGCAGGATGGAGAGGCCTGGCCTCGGGCACAGCTGTGCCCCACACTGAGCCACCACAGGCCCCCATGGCATAGCACCAGTGGGGCTATCAGCACCTGGCTGGCAGCTCATTAACCCCTCCACTGCCGAGGGAAGCTGCCAGCTCCCATGGAAGGAGCCCTGCCATGGCAGCTAATTTCCCAGATCCGCTGGCTTTCTCTCCTGTTAGTCTCAGTTCCTGCCCAACCCTATCACTGGGCCAGTTGAATCCCACACAGCCAGTCTTACAGAGGGGCATATAGGGCCAGATCCCACTGGATGTAAGGCAACACAGCAAACACCACGGGAGGCTGATTCACACTAGCTGAGGATCTGACCCTTTGTCAATACTCTGCCCTCACACAACAGAGCAGGAAACCCCAAACCTGCCCGAAGGGTGCTGTGCCTGGCTCCTGGCTCTTTCTGCCCCAGTCTAGCTGATCTGTGTGCTAGCGGGACTGACCCACAGCCGGCATGTGCTGGGGGATAGTGCTTCCCCCTTTCTCCCCCCCCCCCCCCCCGAGGATCAGTGATTTATCAGCCTTTGTTATTTCTTTAAAAATAAATGCACCTATCTGTCCTATAGAAATGTAAGTAATAAAACAATACCATTCATTATATAAGGCCCACAGTATATTAAATGGTGATTCAAAAGTTAACAAACTATGTTCCAAGAGCTATTATGCTGTCCTAATTGATAAGCATAAACAAAGTAATAGTGGAAATATAGTAAAGATACCATCTGTGCAGGAGTATCACTCCTGGATCTCATTTTGTAGTGTCAGATAGGTAGAATTTCCAACATTTGGAAGATTATTTTTGGCCCCCTAAGGAGCATGGTAGAAGATAGAAGCATGAATCAGAATCCTACTCCTCCTTTACTAGTGATGCATGATCAGCAATGTGTGTGGGGACACAGAGGGCCTGGCTCATTCTCCTTCCTATTACGGGTGCCCTTGTTGAGCCAAAATTTTCAGAGTTTGGTAAGACCTATTTTTAAAAGGTCTTTTTTTAAAAAGACTTATCTGTATAAACTGGCTTTATATTCCAGTGTGGTTCTGTGGTAGCTGCAACATAGCTATCCAGATGGGTGTTACAATGAAGTTGAAGCTAGATGGACTTCATGAGAGACAAACATTGTGATGGGAAGAAATGTTCTGAATGTCTCATAGCCTGGTTAGTGGAGGCATTCAGCATCATTGGCTGAAGATGATGGAGTTTTAAACCCATTAGCATTGCCATTTAAGAAGGCATTACAAACAGTGAAGGGAAAAAAAATAATTAAAGTAGTGTTTGAGAGTATACTGCTGCCATTTTGAAAATAGTTAGAATTTAAAAATGCATTAATAATATGTCACTGTTCATGACAGAGGGAAGTTTATCCAGCACATGGAATGAAAAGTACAGTTCTCTACAAAAAACGCCTATTTGGAAAAGCAAGAACGCTGGTTCTGCTGTAGAAATGGTAAGAAGTAAATATTTATATGCTTGTGATAAAAAAAAGTCAATTAAGTTTAGGGTTCATGTAGTACTGGCATACAATCATTCATAGTCACAGATCAAGTGATCTGCTTAAAAATGTATTTATTTCACAATTTGTGAATATCATCTAAATGAATATCCTTTATGAATAAAGCAGCTTATACAACTCTAATGTGAAATGAAAGCATGTTTTATAAATAAATAAATACGAAAATTAAATTGGGAACCAGTTTCAAGTTTTAATGAACCATTTTTAATTATTTGCTACCTTTTTGTTTGTGTCTGTACTATAAAGAACATAAGAATTGCCACTCCTGATCAGACCATCTGACCTGCCTAGTCTAATATTCTGCCTCTGGCAGTGGAGGGTTATTGGTGCTTTAGGAAAAGGTGGGAAAATCCTATAATGCACTTACATTATTGTGCCATTCTATGGGGGATGTTCTAATAAAAATGAATGCATAGAAGCAGAGTTTCCTGCAACATTTGGAGGGGGGGGGGGGGAGGTATTGGGAGAAGTTTAACAAGTTAAAAAAGAACTGCTATTTAAAACAAAAAAGCAAAACTGCTTTTATGAAATGTTTTGCAGCCTGTAAGGTGATTTCCCTTTCTTTTGATCTGACCACATCTTGTCCTCTTTAAATCTTCTCCATTGCATCAAGTTCAAGCTTCTTGTGATCACCATCAACTTCCTACATAACCTACTTATTTTGTTGTGTACAGCATTGTCTCCTAACCCCCTCTGAGTTGGCAAAGTTCATTCTGCCAGTGTTATCAGTCTTGATTCCCTGTTTGTCCATGGCACCAACTCCCGTATACACAGAACATCCTTTATGAACTAGTGTGCAGAGCCTCTTCTCTCTGAACTCTCTCCTGAAGACCACTTCCTCCACAACTACCACAAGAAATTAACTGACTAAATTATCTATTTGTTTGTTTGTTTTATTTTATGAGTGAACTGCCCATTTATTTTGAGGAAAGTGATGTATTGTTAGGAGGAATTCTGTTCAATTCTATGTATAAACTTATACCAATCTCCCCATCATAGTAGGTCAAAAAATGCACCTTATTCTTGGAATGGAAAGTGATGAGGTTTGTGATAGTCCTTTGTTCCAGGGGAAGTTCATTCCACAGTCTCAGGCTGGCCCCTAAAGAAGCTGTGTCTCCTGCACAGATGAACTTTGCACTTATTGTGGAAAGTACCATTGTACCAGATGAGCAAAGTTGTTGACCCTGATTGTCATCCTGGGGCTTCGGGTGAACTTTTAGATATCCTGGATCCAGGCCCTTGAGCACCTAAGAAAAGGACTGAGACTTGAACTTGACTCAGTATTCTATGGAAGGTCAATGTAGAAAACAGAACAGGTTTGATGTGCTCACAGTAGCCTGTGTTGCAAAGGAGATGTGCTGTACTAGTTGCAGTTTCCTAAGCACTGAAGGGTTCCTGTCAACAACATAGTTCAGGTGAGACCTGATGTGGAAGCATCAATAATAATTGAGGTCAGGTCGTATTCCTCCAGGATGAGATGGAGTCTCTTTGCCGACCAAAGATGGAAGAAAACATTACTCACAAATGCTGTTACGCAAGAGCTTAGCAGCAGTGAGGAATCAAAGATGACTCCTAAACTATTAACTAAATTAACCAGTGGTGGGTGTGTGCCATCAACCAAAGGAAACTGCACTGTGGCTGCAAACTCTTAAATGCTTTCCTCTGTCCATCGGCGTAACTTCTGTCTCAGTCAGGTTTGCCTTTAACCAGCTGTTCTTCATCCATTAGCTAATCTCATCCAAGCACTGGGACATCTTGGTGATATTTACCAAATTCACGGCCATGAAAAATGCATCATGCACCGTCAAATCCAGTTCTCCCCCTGTGAAATCTGGTCTTTTGTGTGCTTTTACCCTATCCTATACAGATTTCATAGGGGAGACCAGCATTTCTCAAATTGGGGGTCCTGACCCAAAAGGGAGTTGCAGGGGGGGTCACAAGATTATTTTGGGGGGAGTCACGGTATTGCCACCCTTACTTCTGAACTGCCTTCAGAGCTGGGCAGCCGGAGAGTGGTGGCTGTTGGCCCCGTGCCCGGCTCTGAAAACAGCGCTCTGCCAGCAGCAGTACAAAACTAAGGGTGGCCATACCATACCAGGCCACCCTTACTTCTGTGCTGCTGCCTTCAGAGCTGAGTGGCCAGAGAATGGCGGCTGCTGACTGAGGGCCAAGCTCTGCAGGCACAAGCACAGAATAAGGGTGGCAATACCATACCAAGCTATCCTTACTTCTGTGCTGCTGCTGGCAGTGGCTTCGCCTTCAGAGCAGACTCTTGGCCAGCAGCCACCACTCTCGAGCTGCCCAGCTCTGAAGGCAGTGCTGCCGTCCACCTCAGCGCAGAAGTAAGGGTAGCAGTGCCACAAACACCCCACACACACACAATAATCCCTTCGACCACTCCACAACTCCTTTTTGGTTCAGGATCCTTACATTACAACACCATGAAATTTCAGATTTGTATAGCTGAAATCATGAAATTTACAGTTTTTAAAATCCTATGACCAGGAAATTGACCAAAATGGACCATAAATTTGGTAGGGCCCTAGTGATAGTGATATGGTCATACTTGGTGATAAATAGAACTGTGTGTCATCTGCATATTGCTGGCACTTGAGTTAATATTAGTACCCCTTTTGACCTGAGGGCTAGCCAAAAATTTGGGGTATACTAGGTTGTTCCAGTTAAGAAGAAAAATTGGTGATAGGTGTTTCTTAGGCCTTGTCTACGCTGCCACTTAGTGCTGAAACTTTCCTCACTCAGAGGTGTGAAAATTGTAAAGTGGCAGTGTAGATAGTGCTACAGCGCTGGAAGCCACTTCCCTCGTGGAACTGTTTTTTTTTTTTACAGTGCTGGGAGAGCTCTCTCCCAGTGCTGAAGCTACGACTACACTGCAGCTGTGTAGACAAAGCCTCCGATGTAGTTTTGTTTATTTACAAAGAATGTGCCTTTTTTCCTGAACACGGAAGGAATCGAATAGCAGGAAACAGCTTCTTTGGCTCTCAGCACCAAGGACACTCTTGTCAGCCAACACCTCTGAGCCAAAGAACCACTCTCCAGGTTTCATTCAGGGTCACGCACTATTTTCAGCTGCTCCTATAGGCTAGCTCTCTGGTCCTCAGTGTTCTGCCCACTAACTCACTCACTCACTCACAGACAGACTTACCCAGCTAAGGCCCTCTACTCACATAAAACTCCAGGCTATGTTCACAAAACTTACGTTAGATAAGGACTTGTGATTCATTTATCCTTACAGTTATATTAATGGAAGGGTGAGTTCACACTCCTCAATCTCAGATTGATTTTAACATTGAAGTTTTAAATTGTCCCATAAAAGGTTTCACCCAACTTATAACAGTATCATCTGACCAGTTCCCCTGATGGCTGCATGTACTTGTTGAATAGGATTGGAGAAAGAATTGATCCTTGTGGACTCCACAAGTGAAAGGTCTAGTGGTGGAAGTTCATTGGGTGTGTCCCTTTAGGAAAGACACAAACCACTTTTTTACGTTGGACTCCTGCCAGCTCTCTTCAGCAAGACAGCAGTATCTGATGGTCAGCAGTGTCATATGCTGCAGAGAGGTCATAAAAGATGATATTGGATGTCTGCCCTCTTATCTATTGATAGCAGGAGATCATCCATCACTGCTGCTAAAGTAGTTTAGGTTCCATATCCTGGCCAGAATCCAGATTCTGCCAGGTCTAGAATTATAGCTTCCATTAGGCAAGCTTGAAGTTGGCCAGTGGCTAGCTTCTCTCTGAATTTGCTCAGGAACAGGAAGTTTGACAATGGATAGTGGCTGGCTAAAGCCAGTGTATCCAGAGTAGGTTTCTTCAGTGTTGGTCAGACTATTGCATATTTGAAGAAGGAAAGAAAAGTTCCTTCCCTGAATGAGTCATTCAGTCATTTCAGTCATGAGAGGCCTCAGTTGCTCGTGCCTCTCTTTCACAAGCCAGGAACGATGAGTGTCAGATTCATGGGTCTTGAGTTGAGACTCCTTTAGAGGTCCAGAATTTCTCGATGAGTGAGTGTACTGAACTTCACGTGGGAGGATTAGTTTCATGAGTGTAGGCAAAGCAGATCCAAGCTGTTTGAGAATCCTCAAATATGCACAATTTTATCAGCAAAGCATGATGATAGTTCACAGCATTCAGCACCCTGTTCTGAAGCAGGCTTCTAGACACTCAGGACTGAGGAAACAGTTTACCTCCCTGGACAGCTCCTTGGGGCAAGATTTGGCAGCATTAGAGGAAGGTGGTGATAGAAAGATTCTCTTGGCCTGGAATACAGCCTCAGCATAGTAGTGTTGCCAGTTTGGATTGGATGTATTGCTAGAAGTTTCATCACATGACATAGTCTTTAATTAAAGATTCATCTTTAATTCCTGGAGACTCCAGGACAATCCTTGTGGGTTGACAACCCTATAAAACTTGAAGGAATTTGTTGTTTCATCTGGTCTATATTAACCTTTGTTTTCTGCCACTGGCCCTCGAGTTTCTGCCTCTCTCTCTTTATCTGGCACAGGGTGTCAGAAAACCAAGGAAATCAGTGACATCTGAATCCAGCTCAATCTCTTCCTCTGTAAGTAGTTTGAATTCTAGGAGAAGCTAGCTGGGTTAAGTCCCTGTGCTAGGCAGAGTCCAGGGACTGGCTCCTGTATTGGGTCACCAGGTGTGTGAGAAGGAAGCTCTTTGCACTCATCACTCCCGTGCAAGAGTGAGCTGCAGTTTGTCATTCAGTCTTCAATTAGGACAATTTTCTTTGACACATGAAGAAATTTTGTTAATAAATAACTAAAATTTAAGTGTTTGAAAATTTCATGCCACAAATTTGCAATATATGATTTTCTACTTTTTTTCAGCAACCTCCACTAATTTTATTGCAGCTGTAGTATATTAGCACAGTAAAGGGTTACAGTTAGCATTGAACAGCCTTAAATTTGAAATTCCTTCCTCGCTTATGTTAGATGTTTACATAATTTGATCATTGTGTATGATGGTTCAGTTTCCTCCGTTTCTTAGCATTTTAGGGTGTGAGGGAAGTTTTTATGGTAGGAGTTTTAAAAATTATCAAAATATTTTGATACACAAGTGATCCTTGAAACAATATCATGAAGTGTTTTGTAATAATCTACTATGTGACACCATTATGGATGACATTACATACAGTAATGTCCATTACACACAGACACATCCATTACAGTGCTGGGCAGCGGCACATGTTAAAAATACTAGTAGATGCATTTATTTCTGTAAGTAACTGTTCTATCCAGCTTGGCTTTTTAATGAGAATTTATCAAAATTAATAAATAGATTGTTTGAAACCCTTCCTTTTTATTTTTAAGACAAGGGTAAGCTGTTTAAAAGACATTTAATTATTTCTTTGTTTATAAAATGAATGGATCTTTGACCATAACAGTGTTCAAGTGTCCAAGGTATCTAGATAGCAAAGGAAAATAGATTATATTTGTGTTATTATGGGTTCTGTATATCAAAGGAAGAAATGAGCTTTTTCATATAAGTGCTTCCTAATTTTGATATATCTAGCCCTTCAGAAATTCAAAACGGAGTCGTCTCTTTTGTGAAGAAGACGACAGACAGTTAAATACAAGGTCCCCCAAAAGAAATCAGAAGATTGCAATGGTTCCACAGGTATGTATGTGTTATGCTGAGACAATTACCAGAAGGAAAAGCAAGCCTTTAAAATAAATTGTGTTTTCTTCTCAATTTACATAATAAGTTTTTGAATTTTGGGTGGAGGGACCTATTCCTAGGTAAAGGCTGTGGCTCAAAATAGATTAATACATCCCTTTTCCTCCCCAGAAGTAGGTCCCTCACTGACACAGCTCTGTTTATGCTGATCCTGTACCATTGAGTCTGTCGGGGAAAATGCTGACTGATGCTCCACCATACCTAAGCGCAGGGAGAACTATTGGAACACTCATCCTATTAGCACTCTTTACTGTATCAGGCGGAGTGGAGAACACTGACTAAATGGACCCAGCAATGTAGGAGCTGCCATGAGGTTAAAAAAAAATACCACCAGGAGCTGCAGACACCTTATGTTGCCACTGTAACTGCCTGTTGAAACATAGTTCTTGTAGTGTAGATAGGACCTAACCTCTTGTCCTTACTATAGCTTGTAAAACAGTTTTCAGACACAACCTAACATGATTTGTGTCCACACCAAGCAAGGTTATCAGTTATTAAAAACTTATTCAGAAACTGTGCTCAAGGAGGCCTTCTCTATATTATGCTTATTTCATTAAAATTTCTGGTTCAGTTTGAGTGAACCATCATGTTCCTATAGCCATGCATGGAGAAAAGTTGGATTAACCTTAAAACATCAGAGGTTACCTGGAGTCCTGTCTATATGAGTGCCACCACCACTGGAGCTGAACTGCTGGTGGGAAATTTTCACAAAAAAGCCTAAGGTAGAGACTCTGACCAGCTAATAGTTTGGGGCATGATCTCTGCTAGCTCTTGGCATCAGTTATGTGTTTTATTATATAGTTATAATCTTTCCCATTTTATATTAGTATTATCTTTATAATAAAAATTAAAGAAACCATGAAACAATACATTTGAATTAAAACAGTTCAGTTGCTAATGTATTCAATTTTATCAAGAAAATGAACTTTGCTTATCTAGTTAAAGAATTCTGAATATTTAATAAACAATTGAAGAATTTGAGAAGGCTCCTGTTTGTTTGATTCATTGTACTGTTTAGCACATTTAATGCTGCAAATGCTTTCATTTTCACTTTGGAAGTTCAGCTGCTGGTAACCTCTCCTTTATTTTATTGCTTAGAAGTTTACTGCAACAATGCCAACACCAGACAAGAAAGCATCACAGAAGATTGGATTACGGTTACGTAATCTACTCAAACTTCCCAAAGCACACAAATGGTGCATATATGAATGGTTCTACTCAAATATAGATAAGTAGGTACTATTTCTTTCTTTCTTATTTTTATTTATTACTCTGGAAACTAAAGTTACTCCCTGAAATTGACACTTTCTCACAGTGGGGCACCCTGTGTGTCCCTGATTGCCCAAGAATGTGAAGAGGATGCTGAGTGGCTGGAGTTCTCTTCACTGGGGTCCTCTTTTTCACCAAGCTCTACCAGTTTTATCGGTTCCAAGTCAGCTTTACCCTGGGTCTCCAAGGTTCCTTCCAACAAGTAATCATCCTAACACTTCTACGAAGGATTCCCCATCCTGGCATAGGATGAATGGATAAGCAAGTCTTGGGGTCAGTCCTACCAGTAGATATCTACTGTCAGCTCAACCTGCTGGATGGAGTAAACATCACATACCCATGGACACAATGTGGAAAAAAAAAAATTATCTGGGGACTTTCTCTGAGCCAATCAGCTGGTTGCAGAGCAAAGTCTGGCTGTCAGTGACCGGGAAGTGGGCGGTCATGCCTAGTGGTCAGAGCAGGAGTCAAGTTTAATAGTTAGAGAAGGAGTTGATAACCAGAAATCAGAGTGCAGGACCAGAGCTGGAGTCAGAAGCCAGATATCAGAGGCTCAGGTCAGGGCCAGAGGCAGGACTTGGAGCCCACAGTTAGAATCAGGTTACCTGGAGTGAGGCAACACAGGAGCAGGGCTGGGTCCAGGCAGGGACTATTGCAGCTGTGGTTAAATCCTTTGAATAGATGCTGAACTGCTCTACCTCGGCTCAAGAGCAGATCTGCTCACCCTTTCAGCCAATCAGGCAGTATAGCCAATCAATAAGCCTACTACAGTAAAATGCACTCATTAGATTACCCAGAGTCTGTCTCTGCTGCAGGACCTAATTCCTGATCCTGGTAACACCTCAAGTCCAACATCTCCACCACTTCCATTCCATTCACCTGCAGTTTAGCCTGGCTTTGCTTGCAGGCCCACAGTCCCGACCTCTCCATATGCACAGTCCATAGAGCCCCTGTCATGTTGGGGAGTTGTTGTATCTGCGCCTTCTGCATCAATCTCTGCCAGATAAGGACCACTTGCATCTGCCAGTGCGGCTGTGCTGTCTGCTGCAACAACTGCAGTTATCCCTCTGGAAATTGGTTCAGATCTGACTGGCTTCTAGACTCCGCCTCAACCTTGTTAAAGGGGTTAAGGGATTTATTTATTTTTTAATGTCACACCCTTTAGCAGGGCTGCAGAGATGCCTACGTTCTCCATCACTTGTGGCAAGGTGACTTACAAGCTGGGGGGCATTTTGTGGCTAGGAGTAGCATTAGTTGTAGTCCTGCTGCCAAAGTCTGATACTGGTCCCCTCTTGCCTTGTGATGCCCTTGTGCCTAAGGTCTTCTGGCTAGTCCTCATGGTGAGGCTATAGGGGAATCCAGTCCTTCCCTCCACCCTAGGTTCCAGCTGAATGAGCCTTGTGGCAAGTGGTTGCAAGCAGTTACGGTCTGTTTCATCAGACCGCTTGTTTCTTCCCTAAGCTGCTTCCTACAGTGTGGCCACCTTCTCCTTAGAGGGCTCATATTCACAACCCCCTAGTCTCAGTCGTCAAGGTAACAATGGAAGAGAAAATAAATTAACAGAAATAAAGAGCTCCTCCACCATAGGAAAACAAGCCAGAACAATACTTTGCCACTTTTTATTTTAAAAGACCATATTGTCATTAACCAATATTTTTCCTTAGCATTTGTTCAGGATACATAAATGTATTCCAGTGTTCAATCAGAATAGCTTCTGTCAGGATTGTTGAGACAATATTCTCTGAACTCAGCAGCCAGGCACAGCAGAGAAAAAGAATTATGTATATGCCTGTCACAGGTATAAAAATTACACTTATTTAATTTGCTTTAAATTCACAGCATACAGGGTTGTTTTGTTTTGTTTTGTTTTGTTTTGTTTTGTTTTTTCCAACAAATGGTCTTGTTAAATGTATTACTGGGATACTGGGAATAAAGTACTGTTATATTTTTGCATAAGTAACATTTGTATTCCACCATCTTTGATAATGTCCCTTGAAGAACTTTTTAGCTTATACTAGTAATAATAATGTATATCGTTGTTCAGTCCCTTAGTTAACTGAAATGTGAGGTATGTAGTAGATAATTCCCAAAGTCTCCTAGCTCTGAAAATGGTGATTATCAAAGTAAATTTGTCACCATTTGAAATAAATACTAATAATATATATGACCATCCTATAAATTTATTAGTGCCTCAATTGTAGTTTATTTAGAAACAACTTATCTTTTAACAAACTGTCTAGAATGAGCTATTTTTTGTTATGAATGGTATCTAGACCTTTCTTTTATATAATAAATACTAATATAAATATTTTATATGAAGCAAGAATTAGAAATTGCACAAGTGTCTTTGTCAAGTACCAATGCAATACTCAGTATACAACCATTGCTAGTTATTTTAATCTAACCATTGTAAAATATTTTAATCCAATTACATCAATTTAAAAATTGTATTTCTGTTTGAAAATTTACTTTTTGTTGATACAAGAAACACGTAAGATTACAATAACTCAGTGGTTCTCAGTTTTTTCATACCATCCATGACCCCCCATTACAATAGATAACCTTTTCCTTTTAACCATAGAAAAAAGCAGGGTAGTCTCAGCCCTTTTGGACCTGTTTGTGACCCCAAGTTGAGAATCCATGCTATATTTGAAAGGGATTGGAATAGAAAATATATTTTTCTTTCTCAGTTTATACTTATTGCATGTAACAGCACCTTGTGCATAGACATTTTCATACTTCTTTTGTGTAAGTCACTCATTTTCCTCTAAAATCTCACTCCTTTACTGTAATTTGTGCACGTGGACTGCTGCACTTGTATGGGGTCTCACTGACTTCAGTGGGGGTCCACCCAGATTTAGCAATCCATGTGCATGGATCACAATGGACATTCAGGGCCTCTATTTCTGTGGGTTTTTCCACACAGCAACAAGGGAGAGAAACATTTTTAAAAGAGAGAAAATGTGATTCATTGTAACCCATATATATTGGTAGGAGGATTCAAGTGCAAATGTAACTCCTAAAACTTTTTTGTACACTTTTTTTTTAATTGACTTAATTTCAAGTTGATAAAGTATAAATTGCTCTGCAAGGAACACTAACATTTTCAGTAACTTTGTTCCACACATTTCTTCTTGTGAGGATGGAGATTTCTTAGCTCCTCATGACAGACATTTTCTGGATGTAGTTAACAGGTTTGTAATTAACGGAGTGTCACTTGTGTTTTAACAGACCATTATTTGAGGGAGATAATGATTTCTGTGTATGCCTGAAAGAATCTTTTCCAAACCTGAAAACCCGAAAATTAACAAGAGTGGAATGGGGAAAAATCAGACGATTAATGGGAAAACCACGAAGGTAAAAATATATATATTATTTTACTTTTAATTCATTTTTCTGAGGATTAATATTTTTTCTTAATTGTTTCTGGATCATCTTACTAAAATAGGTTGCATCTCTTTTGAATATAGGTATCATTGAGAATAAAGCAACATACCTTTACCTTTGTATGTATGAAATGGATATAGGAATTGTATTTTCTTAAATTCCAAGTAAGTTATTTGAGTATGGCCAGCCCATACAATGCTGCCAAACATACAGATCATTAGGCCCTTCCGAAACAGGATGAAAAAATAGTGGAATAGTTATTTCTCATGTTCCAGTGTTATCTGGTAATGGAGCCCAAGCTGTTTTCTACAGCATAACTTTTTAAATCTCTCCATATATGCGTATTTTCAGTTTTGAGTTTAACTAAGATGTTAAACAGCAGCCACTGAAGTTAGACATTTTTAAATCAAAAGATCCAAATAACTTGCATCCAAGAGTTTTAAAAGAACTGGCTGTGGAACTCATTGGGCCATTAATGATTTTCAGTAAGTTTTATAATACTGGGGAAGTTCCAGAAGACTGGAAGAAATCTTACATTGTACCAATATTTAAAAAGGCTAAACAGGATGACCTGAGTAATTATCAGCCTATCAGTCTGACTTAGCTCCTGGGTAAAATAATAGAGTAGCTCATAGGGGATTTGATTAATAAAAAATTAAAGGAGGGTAATATAAATGCCAATCAACATGGGTTTATGGAAAATAGGTCTTGTCAAACTAACCTGATATCTTTTTTTGGTAAGATTGCAAGTGTGGTCGCTAAAGATAATAGTATTGACATAATCTTCTTAGATTTCCGTAAGGTTTTTGCTTTGGTACTGCATAACATTTGATTAAAAAACTATAATGACAGTTAAATGCTGGCTAACTGTTAGATCTCAAACATGGAAAATCATCACTGAGCAAGTGTGTTTCTAGTGGGATCCCAGAGGTATCTGTGCTTGGCCCTATGCTATTTACCATTTTTATCAATGACCTGAAAGAAAACATAAAGTCATCACTGATGAAGTTTGCAGATGACAAAAAAAATTGGCAGAGTGATAAATAACTGATACGGTGCAATCTGGATCACTTGGTAAGCTAAATGCAAGCAGATAACATGTTATGGCTAACTGTATACATCTAGGAACAAAGAATACAGGTCATACTTACACATTGGGAACTCTATCCTGGAAAGCAGTAACTCTGTAAAAGATTTGGGCGTTGCAGAGGGTAATCGGGTAAACATGACTCCTCAGTGCGATCCTGTGTCCACAAGGGCTAATGTGATTCTTGGGTGCATAAACATGGGAATCTTGAATAGGAAAACAGAGGTGGTTCTTCGAGTGCTTGTTCATGTCAATTCCAATCAGGTGTGTATGCCTGTGTGTGCACAGCAGCCACAAGAATTTTCCCCTAGCAGCATCCATCAGGTCAGTCCACACACCCCCTGGAATGGTGCCTTCCTGGCACTCAATATTGGGCCCTACCAACCCACCACCCACAGTTCTTACTTACCCCCAGTGACGGTTAGCTAGAACTTCCCCTTGCTCTTGTCCTGACAAGCGCATTTAGCAGTCTGTATATAGTTAATCAGTTTTTGTAGTTAGCATTAAGTAGTTAGTAGATACTTTACTTAGTTCTTATGTTTCCTTTGGGTGTGTGTGGGGGGGAAGGGGTATGTTCCCCTCCAGCACTATCCTGGCACTAAGGCATGCTGCAGTCTCCTGGCTTCAAAGCCTGTGAAGTCTGCGGCAAGTGTATACCCAGAAGCAAGCCTCCCACTTCATGGATCCTTCAAAAGGATCGCTGTAGGATCTACAGGGCGTTTCGCCCCAGGACACTGAAAGATAGAGATCAGCGCTTGAAGATCTTATTAATGGAAGCAGTACTCTGACCCCAGTCTGACCCCGGATCGGTTGACCTGGCACCACTTAGCTCCTCCTCAGTACACAGTGCCCCAGCACCATCGGCACAGGGATCGGTACCAAGTAAAGACAAGGACTCTCAGCACCATCATGGCTCCACTCATGCCTCACATGCCACAGGCAGGCACCAGTCTCAATCGCCAGTGCCGCAAAACAGGAGGGTGGAGAGGGGTTGTCTTCTCTCTTCCCTCTACCCCAGCAAGACCCAAGGAGCTGGCCATGTGAGACCCAAGTCGGGCCTCACTACTTTGGCCCCACTGCCAGAGACAGTCGACTCCTGCCCCCATGGAAAGGCGTTTGAGTCCAGAACTTTCTCGCTCACTGAGGCCAAGCTGACAACTACACTTCTCGTCAACCCAAGAGACGTTCAAGGCAGCCTGGGACCTGCTCAAGCTCATGGCACTGTTCTCCCTGCCTAGATGGGGTAGGTCACTGGCACTGATCGCTCCCCCGGCACTATCAAGGGGAAAACCCGCAATGCCAGAACAGCGTCAGCAGCCTTGTCAGTTCCCAAGCCCTCGGCACAGACTCTCGGCACCTTGAAGTACTACTCCTCCATGATCCTCCTGTTTGGAGACATCGAGTCAGACTCCTAGCGATCTCATAGGAGCAGAAGCAGGCGGTCCAGGTCATCATGAGACCTGCAATCTTACTTGGCACTGTGGCCTACATAGTGGCAGCCCCCAGTACAGTGGCCCTTTTGGACTCCCTGGACTTTTCACCAAGCCCAAGGGCAGAGCCAGGGGTCACATTCCAGGGTGGCATCAGTGGCCTGAGCCACTTCCGTACCGCCTCCGGCACCATTGGCATTGGCAGGATTGGGGGTAGATCCATTTCTCCCTGATGCCACCATCTCATCCCCTGCGGTATCAGCGCCAAAGACTTAGCACTGACAGCAGCCTTGACATCATCAGTTTTGCCTTCGACAACCTTGGCACCAAGAGTATGGCACCGTTCACGTCAGCTCCAGCCCAGGATCTCCAAATACCACAGGACCCCTTGAGCATGGAGGGAAGAGAGCAGCCACTCCTTGTGGAGGTCTCTTACTCTTCTTCTCCAGATGAGGCATTGGCGGGCAGTTTGGTAGCCCCAGCCCTGGAGGACAACAGAGTCCTACAGCAATTGCCGAGGAGGGTTGCCCAAAGCCTTGGCATTGAGGCAGAGGAAGTAGTGGAGGACACAGATCCAAAGGTGGATATTCTCGCCCCCTCCAGACCTGCGCATATTGTCTTACCCCTCATAAAGACCATTGCTGACACCACAAAAACCTTGGGGCAGACCCCAGCTTTGTTGCTCCCTGTGACTAAGCACAATAAAAGATGCTATTTTGTACTGTCCAGGCACAATGAGCACTTGTATACCTATCCTCCACCAGATTCCCTGGTTGTGGGCTCTCCTAACCAATACAAATGCTAGGGCTACCAAGGTTCCTCCCCAAAGAATCGGCGAAACAACTTGACCTTTTAGGGAAAAATGTCTGCTCCAGTAGCGGCTTGCAACTCCGCATTTCTAACCAACAGGCCATTGTCAGCAGGTACTGCTACAGTACATGTGGGGCAATGGCTAAGTTCGCAGAGCTACTGCCGCAGGACTCCCACACTGAATTCTCGGCTCTGGTTGAGGAGGGCAGGGTCATAGCCCAAGCTTCACTGCAGGCCACCCTGAATGGGGCTGATGCAGCTATTCGCATGATGGCTACCGGGGTTGCCATGAGACAGGGTTCCTGGCTCCATGTCTGCCACATGAGCTCCAGCAGACCATTCAAGATCTCCTCTTTTGAGGGTTGGACTCTGTTCTCCAAAAAGATGGATGAAAGGCTACATAGCCTAAAAGAGTAAAGAGCCACCTTCATATCGCTGGGCCTCCACACCCCCGCCACATAATGGAGGCATTTTAGGCCGCAACCTCCTCGACGGTTCTACCAACTGCAGAAGAGGCAGGATTGCTCATGGAGAAGAAACAGGAGTGGCAGAAAAAGACCGCACCTGTCCTCAGGCCAGGGCTCTGGCCCGTCTAAACCTTCATCTGGCCAGACGCAGGCATTTTGAAGGTGCAAACAAGGACAACGCACCAGCACTTGGACTGGATCCAACCTGCCTTACCTTCTCATCCTGACTATCCCCTTTCTACCCTGCGTAGGCCTGTATCACATCAGACCGCTGGGTGCTCCACATGATAGGGGGATACTCCCTCCAATTCTCTGCCCTCCTGCCCTTCCACCCCGCTTCCCCATCTCTCTTCAGGGAACCTTCTCACAAGCAACTCCTTATACAGGAGGTGCACTCGTTCCTGTGGCTGCAGGCAGTGGAAGAGGTTTCTCAGAAGCTAAAGGGCAAGGGCTTCTATTCCTCGTATTTCCTAATACCGAAAGCCAAAGGCCCATCATAGACCTGTGAGAGCTCAACAGGTCCATGAAGAAACTCAATTTCCACATGGTCTCCTTGGGCTCCATCATCCCTTCCTTGGATCCAGGAGATTGGTATGCCACCCTCGACTTGAAGGATGCATACTTTCCTATAGCAATTACACCATCCCACAGAAGGTACCTCAGGTTTATGGTAAGCAACAACCACTAGCAGTTCACAGTCTTCCCTTTTGGCCTGTCAGCGGCACCTCTTGTGTTTACCAAGTGCATGGCAGTCATGGCCACATTTCTACACAGGCACCAGGTACAGGTGTTCCTGTACCTCAATAACTATCTGATCAAGAATCGCGCCAGGGCTCAAATGGAGGCACTAGTCAACTTCATGAGAATGTCATTTGACGAACTGGGCCTTCTCCTCAACTTGAGGAAATCGACTCTGTCCCTGGTTCAGTGGATAGAGTTCATAGGGGCAGTGTTGGACTCAGCACAGGCCAGGGTATACCTTCCGAAAGTGAGGTTTCGGGCCCTGGGTGACATCTTTCTAAGTCTCAGGGCAGCTTCCCACCACCACAGCAAGGAATTTCGTGAAACTTCTAGGGCACGTGGTCACTTGTGCCTATGTGGTGCAACGCACCAAAGTCACACTCTGGCCTCTCCAGTCATGGCTAGCCTCAGTATATTGGCCGGCTCAGGACAGTTTGGACAGGATCATGACTCTGCCTTGCCCAGTCCTTGACTCCCTTCAGTGGTGGCTTGACAGTGTGTGCAGAGGTCCTCTTCACCAGTCCTCAGCCATCCCTCTCACTAGTGACAGATGCTGGGGCTGAGGGGCACATCTGGGAGACCTCAGGACTCAAGGCCTCTGGTCTCAGGCGGAACTCGCTCTCCACATCAATGTCAGAAAGCTGAGAGTGGTGCGCCTGACAGGCCGGACTTTCTGAGCCCATTTGACAGGGAGAGTGTATCAGTCATAACAACAACACCACAGCAATGTTCTATATCAATAAACAGGGGTGCACACTCCTCTCCCCTGTGTTAGGAAGCCCTCATCTTGTGGGACTCAATACACTTGAGCATTCCATGTTGTGAGGATTCAATACACTTGCAAGCATCACACGTCCTCAGGTACAGAACGAGTTGGCAGACTGTCTCAACGGGTCATTCCATGGCCATGAGTGCTCCTTATACCCAGACATCGCAAACTTAATCTTCAAATGATGGGGCTTTCCCCGGATAGACCTGTTCACCACATGATGCAACAGGAAGTGCCAGCAGTTTTGCTCCTTCCTGAATCGCAGCCCAGGCTCCATCATGGACGCGTTCCTCCTCCCATGGGAGGAGGCTTTCTCCTGTATGCATCCCTGCCCATCCCTCTTGTTCACAAGGTGCTCCTCAAGATACGCAGGGAAGAGTTTTCAGTGATATTGATAGCTGTAGCCTGGCCCCACCAACACTGGTACACATCACTCCTGGAAATATCCGCGGAAGCCCCAGTCACGTTGCCACTCCTCCCGGACTTAATAACTCAGTATCACGGCCGTCTCCAGCATCCAGACCACAAATCTTTGCATCTCACAGTGTGGAAGCTCTGTGGTTGAACCCCATGGAGCTCTCCTGCTTGGACCTGGTTAGACAAGTCCTCCTTGGCAGCAGAAAACCCTCCACCAGGGTTACCTACCTTGCCAAGTGGAAGAGATTCTCAATCTGGTTGACACAGCATCTTTTGTCCCCGACGCTCGCCTCTATGCCACTCATACTGGACTGCCTTCTTCACTTCAAGCAGCAAGGACTGTCCATATCATCGGTAAGGGTTCACTTGGCTGCCATCTCTGCCTTCCATCCAGGTGCAGAGGGCCAGTCGGTCTTTGCCAACCGTATTGTCAGCCGTTTCCTGAAAGATCTCGACAGGCTATACCCATATGTCTGACAACTGGGGGTGGCAGTTTGGTAGACCCTATTTTGAGCACCAGGAAGGCGCCTGGACCAACCCAACAGATACTTCTAGGGGAAAAATCTTCCAGCTGCCATGCACATGTGCGCGCACACACCTGGTTGGAATGGACATGAACAACACATCTTGAAGAACAACAGTTATGAGAAGGTGAGTAACCGTTTTATATTTTACTGCTATATTTGGTACTGATGCAACTGCTGCTGGAATACGGTGTCCAGCTGTGGTTTCCACTATTCAAGAAGGATGGTATTAAATTGGAGAGGGTTCAGAGAAGAGCCACCGGAATGATTAGAGGATTAGAAAACATGCCTTATAGTGATAGACTCAAGGAGCTCAATCTATTTAGCTTAACAAAGATAAAGTTATGGGGTGATTGATTATAGTGTAGGAGCAGGATTTTAAAATGTCCCATAAGAATTAATGTATGATTTGATTTCATCCTGTCAGCCACTCTTTTTGAATAGCAGAAAGAAGTAAGACCAGAACAATCCTTCTAACTAATTATGGTCACCCTTCTTTTTAGGATGAGTTATGATGTCTACTATGGTTTCCTATACCTATTACAAATTAGGCACTCTAGTTAAATATACATTTCTTTTTTTTAAGGTTTTAGTAAATAAGAGACAGGATCTTATATTGTATCTTTATTAAGGAGATTACAGAAATGTTGAGGGCCTGAAGCCCCAATGTGAATTGTTTTAGTTATAAAATTTAGCAAGGCTTGATTTACAATGTATTTTGCTGAATAGACAATACTGCTGTCTGTATACCTTTGAAGGTTTCTGTAAGAGATTGTTTACATAAATGACGAATGCATGCATCAGGAAAAGATATGGTGTGAAAGCCATCACAAATGTCCAGATGGTTAAGAAAAAGTAAGAAACTTGGAAAAACCAATAGACAATCAGAAAACATCCATGGTATCTGATGCTAAACACATTAGCAGCATTGACATTGACAACCTCAGAGGTGAGGCAGGCACCCCCGAAGGCAAGACGACAAATAGAAGATAACGATGGGAAGCCTGACAATAACCATCAAATGATAACCATCAAATGGCAGGAGTGTGTGTGTGTGTGTGTGAGAGAGAGAGAGAGACTGAAAAGCATATGCTAACTGTTGTATTTTCAATAAATACTGCGTATTTGCCTTCCTCTATAAAGATCCCGTGTGCTTTGTATGAGCATAACATTTTTGACAGAGAATTGCGAAAGAGGGAAGAGTAAATGTGCGGTAATTATTGACAATACTGCTAAGTGATTGATCATTCAGGTGTGTGCATAGAGATACCAGGCAGTAAAAAGTAATATTGTATTCACTCTTGATATCTGATGAATTGAGAATTTGTTATGATTAAAGGTACACACACCCTCGTTCGTAGCAGGGCTGAGAGACAGGAGAGAGGTTTAACATCCCTCTCTCCACCCCGGACTGCTGGGGAGAAGTAATTGAAGGTGAGTATATCCCTGGTCGTAGAAGTGCCGGGCAATAGGCAGAGGATTAGAGTCCTCGCTCCGACCCGTTTGTCGTCAAAAACTATAGGTGCATACACCCTCAGCCGTAGCATGACTGAACATAAGAGGAGAACTTAGGGTTTCTCGCTCTGCCCCTGGGAGGGGTTTTTATATTTGATGTATGAACCCTCGGTGGTAGAAGGCTGAACAATACAGAGGGAAGCTTAGCGTCTCTCCCTCTGGCCCAGAGTGGGTTAAAATCATAAGCCCTGACACTTGCATAGGCAAACATAAGATACAGATCTTGTTCTGTTGAACCAAACTCTGAAGGATACAGGAGCTGGGGCAGTGTAGTATTTTTTGTGAGTGATATTGTGGCAATTTCACAATTTTAAAGGAAATTATTAAGGAAAGGGACCAGGAAGGGTGGGGGCTAGTTAAGGAGCCCACCTTCCTTGCAAAATTGGTAGTGGAACAAAGCTTGTGCCCGTGGAAAGGAATGGTTAATTGGAAAAAGCAGGATTGGGCCCAGGCAAGCAACAGATTGAGAACTTGAAAAACAGGTTGGAAGCCCTACAGGCATAGTGGCAGGAGTAAGAAAAGCAGTAAGTGCAGGCATGAATCCCTGGGACAATACTTAAAATGGTGAAATCTGAGTTGATAAAGGTGTCATTTTGGGAGATAAACAAGTAATTTAAGGAAAGAAAGTGAAAAGTTAACTCTACAGAGGCTGGAGAGAATTAAGCATTTAAACTTTGCGAAAATATTAAGGACAATGTTAAAGAGAGAGAGAATTCTTGGTTTCTTTGCAGCCATTCTGAAGGAAAAATGGGCCCTTTTCCAAAAGAATGTCTGTAAATAATCCAGGTAAAGAGACTATCTGATTGACATCATTTGACTATGGACAATTTAGTCAAATTTGCTAAGAACATAGCGGGGTTCTACTGGAACTTAACTGACCCAAATGTATAAAGGAAATAAAAATCTATGTAAAAACAAATCAGTGTAGAAGGAATGTTAAGGAAAAGAAAATGTGTACATATCTATCTGTCTGTGGAAATATGTGAGGTTCTTAGAACCTAAACCAACACATCTGGTTTGTAAAACTCCCATTTTGTAGTTTAAGATAAATTGATTTTGTTTTGTAATAATGCCACTAAAAATCCATTTGACTCTCTTTAATTCAAAGTTGCAAAACTGACAGATCTTTTTGCCAGACACAGGTAATTAGTGTTGTTTGGCTTTGGGATTTGGCATTTAATCCTTTAGGGGTAACTTGATTCTTTACAAAATTTAAAATGTTTTTTAAATAAAGACCAAGTCATGGCTGCAGCAGGGCAGTCAAAATCAGGAGAATATAGAAAGATTCTGGATTCTTTTTGTTTGTTTGTTTTTTGCAATAGAACAGCAGATGAGAGCTGTAGTACAAAAATAAGAAATTTAAAGCCCAACAATAACCATCAAATAATGACACCACTTAAGGATTAATAATTACAAAATAACATTTCAAAATGCATGGACTCAAATGAAAATTTACAACTATAAAGCTGGGGTGTTTTGCCATGAAACTCTGGATTCAGTCCTGCAAAGCCTTGGAGCATCGAATAGCGACCGACAAGAGCCCAGCTCCACACTCATGCTCAATCTAACTGGCCATTAGATTGACTCAAGCCACAACAGACTGATAATTATAAACATCACTGGCAGGTGTGTGTGTGTGTGTGTGTGTGTGTGTGTGTGTGTGTGTGTGTGTGTGTGTGTGTGTGTGTGTGTGTGTGTGTGTGTGTGTGTGTGTGTGTGAAAAGCATATGCTAACTGTTGTATTTTCAGTAAATGTTCCGTATTTGCCTTCCTCTATAAAGATCCCGTGTGCTTCGTATGAGCATAACAATAGTCTATAAATAGCTACATGGGGATCAAAAATTTGTTAATGGTCTCTTCATCTAGCAGAGAAAGGTATAACACACTCCAAAGGCTGGAAGTTAAAGCTAGACAAGTTCAGACTGGAAATAAGGTGTAAATATTTAACTGTGAGGGTATTTAACCACGGGAACAGTTTTTAGCAAAGATTGTGGTGTATTTTTCATTAATGGCAATTTTAAAATCAATATTGGACGTTTCTCTAAATATGTTCTAAGAATTAATTAGAGAATTCTATGGGCCTGTTTTATACAGGAGGTCAGACTAGATGATCACAATGGTCCCATCTGGCCTTGGAATCTATAAATATATAGTTTTACCTATTTGTATTATAGATGTTCTTCTGCATTCTTTGAGGAGGAGAGGTCAGCATTAAAACAGAAACGGCAGAAAATCCGACTTTTACAACAGCGGAAAGTTGCAGATATTTCACAATTTAAAGATCTTCCAGATGAAATTCCATTACCACTTGTTATAGGAACAAAAGTTACAGGTAATTTTTAAAAACAAATATTTTTGCAAATATATCAGTAAATACTGCCCACTAACACATAGCTCAGATAAGTTAATTATTTCATTTTTTGAGTGAAGATTTTATGTTTTTACCTTTCTTAATTCACTGCAGGAAGTTTTGAGGATTAGTTAATTTTTCTAAAGAAGTAGCATGGTTTGAAGATTTAAACATCATATAACTAATAATTTTATTACTACTACTGTGTCAGTTGTAAGTGATCTCATTTATTAAAAATCCAGACAGTTCATCAAATCCTGAAAAGACAACAGTTTAAATACTTAGATGTCTGCAGTCCCTAATCTGGACCTTAAACATTAAATCTTAAACAATCCATTACTAGGTGTCATTATCCAAACATTGACTCTTGTTGAAGAGCAGGCACACAAGAACCAATATAACACCACTGGGAGGCATTCGCATAAACATCTACAAAGCTACTTCATTATCTGCCTTCAGATCCCTCTTCAAAACTCTCCTTTTGTCATGATACCTACAAAAATTTGACAATGGTTAGGCTGCTGGTGTGCAGAGACTGTCTATCATGCTGACCAATATTGTCTCATTGTTTCCTCCTACTCCATGGTCATTCTGATTGTATCCATCTGTTGTCTCTTGTCTTACACTTAAATTGTAAGCTCCTTGGGACAGGGAACATCTTTTTGTTCTTTGTTTGTACAGCACCTAGCACAATGGGGTCCTGGTCCAGGAGTAGGACTCCTAGGCTCTATAGCAATACAAATAATAAATAATAACAAAAATAACAACATAGTAGCCATTTCCATAGTCTCCTGTAACTCCATCCTGGAGCTGTTTGCTCCCTAGTGCTTACATAATAACTTAACACAATTCTTAATTTTCTCTTAATACATTCTTATCAGTGGCAGTGAGCAAAGGGGCAGAATTAGTGTTCTAAAACTTTTAGAAATCCATTTTTTCCATAAAATCAGAGTAGTAGATGGTACTGGTTATGAAGCAAAATTTATTTTCAAATTGATTTCTGTGGTGATTATTGTGTTTTTTATATATTACATTTGACCTGTAAAGATAAATTATGATTAAAGCTTGACAGTATTTCTATTATATGAGTTCTTTTTCTGAGTTTACAGTGTTTTTCGTTAATGTGTATATGTTGTATTGAATATGCCCTCCAAGGTATTTTGTATATTGCCAGTGCTTACTTGCAAAAGACTTCATAACATCTATCTTCCTCAAATAAATATTTTTGATATTTGTGTTTCCTTTCATAGCACGGTTGCGTGGTGTCCATGATGGACTGTTCACTGGACAGATAGATGCTGTAGACACACTTAATGCTACTTACAGAGTAACTTTTGACAGGGCAGGGCTTGGAACACATACAGTCCCAGATTATGAAGTTCTTGTAAGTATTATTTACACATTTGTGAAACTAGCTGGAATGTAAAATGATTTTTTCCAGAATATGCCAATGTGTATATTTAAATTAAGCAAAAGATAGTACAGGAGTAAAATCCAGATGCTATTGGCCATAAAGCAGAAAAAAGACAAATCAAATGCATAGAAAATGACCATTAAAGTATCTTTTTGTAAATAAATTCTTGCCATTTTAATATCTTTATTGAGAGTTGCACAGATATCATTTCAGGTTCCCCATTCCCCTGCTGTCTGTCTTATGGCTGTCCTTGCCCAGGGAGATGTGCACAAACCTTCAGGTTGAGACAGTTGTGTGTAAAGGTTAAACCTTGACCTTCATTGAAGGGCAACAGTTTTTCCTTTAAACTTCCTCATACCCCATTGTAATAGGGCACTGGGCCTTGGGGTAGATGTTTGCACCCCAGTGTACCTGTTACAGTCCTGTAAGACCAGGCATTCCAGTCTGAACATGCTGTAGTTATATGACCATGAATCAGGTGATCACATTTGGGAACTATGTGTTATCCTAACCTCAGTATGAAGCAAAATAAGGGTTACAATCATGAGTGGCGGGTACAATAGGCATGGGGAGGCTAAGCCTCCCCTGATGCAGCCGCTTTGGACCCCACTGCCGGACACCTGGGCCACGGTGGCCCCACCTGTGCTCCCCCTCTTCCCCTCCCTGGCCTGCCTTTTCCTTGAAGCCCCCACTAATCGCCGCTGCCTTGTGAGTCACTCCTTTCCTCCACCGTCCTCCCCCGTGAGACCCCCCCCCGACTCAACACTTCCCTCCTCCACCTCACACCCCTGCAAGACCCCCCCCCGCCACCCACCACGTTCCTCCACTTCCCTCCCCCACAAGGGTGCCCACTATATCCCTCCTCACCCCATCTTCCTGGAGCTTGGGGCTCGGGCCAGTGCTTGGGTAGGCCTGGGGGTTGGGCTCAGCAGTTCAGCTGGGGCACCTCCAGCCACACGGAGGGGGTGGACCTCTGGGCTCCAGCGGGTGAGGGGTGGAGCCTGGGGTGGAAGAGGTAGAGCCAGGGCTAGCCTCCCTGAAGGGGAGTTTCACCCATCGCCCATGGTTACAATGAAACCTCAAAGGGAGTTCTTCCATGGGATTCTGGCAGACATCCTAGGGGGTATTCAGGAAAGGCTACACAGTGGAAAGGCTCTGTCCTGTCCTTTCCTGTCCTCTCTCAACTTGCTGAAAACTGGAAATGCCTCTGATGACTGGGACCAAGTGTTATAAGTTGTTTCGCTCTTGTTTCAGATCCTTTTGTCACAATAAAAGTGCCTTGGCCTGAAATGTAATTCAGGGGTTATCTTATCTTACCTGACTGGTGTACCTGCAATTAAAGGAATTCTCCTGCCTTATGAGTTGATCTAGACTAGATTGTAAGATCTTTAGAACAGGGACCATGTTTTCTTTTGTATCGTCTAAAGTGTCAAATGCAACTGTAGGTGTTTAACAGATCGGGTTCTGTTCTGGCAGTCTGGAGCATCTTCCTACTTGTTGTCAGTGTTGATCTACGACTGCTCCAATGAGGAAAGTGGAGCATCCTTTCAAAATATTATTGCATTCCCTGATGCAGTGCCACATATCACCTTTTATTGGGAAGGAAAGGTTATCTATGTGATGTTCTCCATACATTGTAGCCTGGAAACAAAGGATTGAGGGAAGGGATTATCTTAAGCTTGATCTTTCTAAAGCAGTATATTACATTAATGCTAGCCTACCAACCCTTTTAACATGTTTTAGCCTAAAATATAAATCCATGGGTATGTGGTGTTCTGGAGGTATGTAAAACTTTTAGTCTCTTTAAAGTCACCCTGGAATAGTTGTTTCTTCCTTTTTCTATCTTAACAGAGCAATGAGCCTCATGAAACTATGCCAATTACTGCTTTTGGACAAAAACAACGGCCTTCTAGATTCTTCATGACCCCTCCTCGATTACACTACACACCTTCTCTCCAGTCTCCAATTACAGTAAGTAATATGTACCAGAAAATGTCATTGCTTAATAATTCAATATATGAAACATTAATATAGTAATTCAGTGTATTATTGAAATAAATTACCTGAGGATATTTAGCAAGATAAATTGTTTGTTTTTTTAAATCTTTCTAGAAATAAGTTGTTAAATGCAACTTTCTTTCTTGTATAGGACAGTGATCCTCTATTAGGACAATCCTCTTGGAAAAACAAAATTTCAGGCTCAGATAGCGAAACACTAGGTGGTTTTCCAGTAGAATTTCTTATCCAAGTGGTGAGTGTTAACTGCTCTTCTTTTAATTGTATGTGCAATGGCCTTTTTATATCTATTGTGTTGAACTCTCACGTGGTTAACTCACACTAGATATTAATTCATAAGAGCCTTGCTAATATCAAAAAGGAACTTGTCATGAATTATTAGTCATAATCTTTGTTTTGACATGCTGATGGTTTTTTTCCTTTATGTAGAACTTCTTTGTATGTACTGTTTTGTCAGGAACTGCTTTTTAAGATTTTAATTTTCATATTGCATGGTATTAATATATCCTTTTTTAAAAAAGTATTCGACACATCCCATCCACTAAACCAGGAAACTAGTAAGATGTCCTGCTCACTTTGAGAACAAGAGAGGCAACTCTGCAGTCCCAAAATCAAAGGGAGTTGAAAAAGATACGTCTAAACCAAACACTTCCTGTCCCTCAAGATATAAATTCTGGTGTTCCAAATCTATCTTTATCCTCCTCTTATGTGTTTAAAGATAATAGTTTAGCTTATTCTGAGAATGTGTTCAGCAAAGTGTGAAAATGTAATATTGAGAAGTGGAGATCCAGGAAGCACAGAAACTAATCTAAGCAAGTTGTTTTTCTAGATAACAAAACAATATTATTAGTAAGGTCAACTTTATAATGAAAGAAGTTAAATTCCATTATAATTTTTGCAAAAACTAGCATAAAGTAGAATCAAAACAGGCTATTCTCGAATAAGAACTGCAGGATATTCTGACAGTGTTCTTAAAGATTACATAACTGATTAAAGAACTGAATTTTATCTTCAGTTCATATAAAATATATTTCTGTTTTGGCCATTCAACTTATGGTGCATATTACTTGCAGTAAATATTGCTTGTCAGAGAGCTTAATAAAACTGATTGATTAAGGCAGGGGTTCTCAACCTTTTTCTTTCTGAGACACTCCTACCCCCCAAACCTGCTATTAAAAACTCCAGGGCCCAGCAGGGATGGGGTCTTGGGAATAGGCGTAGTTTGACATCTATTTTGGGAGAGCAGGGGCCAGCGGGGCTCAAGCCAGCTCTGCATGGCGGGGTCCAGGGAGGGAGCAGCACCTCCACCCCCTGGCTCACTTCAGCAGGTCACTCAGCCTGTCGGGGGGTAGGGGGGAAGGAGGGGAACCAAAACTTACAACTCAAAGTGGGGGGCTTAGCTCAAAAAGTTTGAAAACAACTCAGGGAGGGGAGTAGCTAGAGGCTGTGTGCCAGGAGGTCTCCCCTGCAGTCCCTGTTCCCCGAGGGCTCTGCCAGCCACGGAGCCAGATACCCTAGACCAGGCAGCACTTACCAGCTGTGTGAGAAAGTGGGGTTGGGAGCTGAGGAGCAGCTTCAACCCGGGGCACCAACAGGAGACAAGGGAATGCTGCAGGTGCCTGCCCTGTTCCATGGCACCAGCCAGAGTAGCAGCTGCCCCGCACTCGCTGCCTGGCTCCAGCTTCCTGACTCTGACCTGGCCAGGGGGCAGGGAAAGAAGGTGTTGGGGGGGAAGTGTGGCGCTGCCCCCGGGACTATCCTACTCTTGCGCTGCAGTTTGGTGGGGGGAGGGGCAACGCCCTTCATGTCCCCAACTCTGCCCATGGGCTCAGGGCTTCTGCCCCACAGGGAGCACCAGGGCTCAGGGCTTCAGGACTCAGCCCCCCGCCTCCCAGCTTCAGCCCTGCAGGGGGCTCCGGGGATCAGGGCTTCAGCCTCAGCTTCAGACTTCAGCCTTGGTGCGGGTGCTGGTCTCGGCTTCTAGGTTTCAGCCATGGAGCCCCGCGGCCCCCTTGAAAGAGATCATGGACCCCCATGGGGCTACAGATCCCCAGTTGAGAACCACTGGATTAAGGGAAACGTAATGACCAAAAATAGTAATAAGTAGGGTAAGGTAATGTTTTGTGAGCTCAGTTTACTTAACATGAGTAGGTGAATATAACCAAATTACAAGAACCAAGAACATTACATTAAATATAGTAAAAATAAGGCACTGATATATGAAGATTCATTAATTGTAAGGCATGCGATTTGTTTCTACTGCTACACCTGATCTGAGAGTTATCCTCTCAGTCTGATTCATCAATATGTTCTAGGGAGAATGACCTGCAAATCTGTGATAAGACCAAACTGACCAAGAAACTGAAGAGCCAGTAAAACTGTTAGCCAATCACAGTTGATTTTTGTGGTGTTGATGCTGTATTTTAAATCAGAAAACTTTCAAATTTCAACTAATATTTGGTTATATTCACCTACTCATGTTAAGTAAACTGAGCTTACGAAGCATGGGTTCCTGGCCTGTGATGCTTCTGAGTGCATTTTTTCAAGGACACTGAACAAGCAAAAATAGTGCTATTAATGCTGAGATTGCCAAAATGTGCCTGAACAAAATCAGAGCAAAAATTTCCAGTGTGGACTCTTGTCTGGTCATTTCAGGACTGCTCAATTCATGTTTCTTATAAAGGAATGAGAAAAGGATTTTAAAAAAGCTCTACTTAAAGGCCACACATTATATTTAAGCCTAGAATATGAACGACTTTTACTTGAAGATGTTTGAAGCAGTGTTGCTGAACTTAGGTGTTGCTATGAAAAAGCTAACACTGGTTGTACTATAAGTGAATCATTTCTTTCACATGATGCCAGATGCCAGCACTGTTGTGAGTTGTGAGAGTAACAGAAACATATAGTCTAGGTACTGTAATATTGTTATGTTAAAGGTTGATTATCATTATATGGCTGGATCTTGGACCGAGAAGTTACTACAGCCTTGCTGCAAAAATGGAACTTGCCCTTTGCTCTTCTCCCTGCATTTATTGCTTTTTTTCAAGCTATAATTACAATGCTTTAGTCATGTGCAAAGGAAAAATATGTCCTCTTAAGTTCATAGAAAATCCCAAAGAAGCTTTAAGAATATTATAAACGGCTGAAATTTCCTCAGACAGGACAACAATCAAAAGTTTCATTTGCACTTTATATGGAAAGTCAGACATGAGAGTCATGATTGGTACATGATTCGATAACACAAAAGAAAGTACCAGATCATTAGAGATCCCCCTTATAGAATCCCATGCTGTGACCCAAAACTTTTACCTTCATGCAAACCACAACTAGTAGAGAAAATCAGGTATACAATCTGTGGCACTGGTCTGGAAGAATGCAGACATACTAGATCCTGACACACCAGATTTTGTCAAGTTCCATCCAAAGAGCAATGAGTGGGTACATAAAGAAGGTCAGCATATTTTAAAGTGGTTTGTAGACCAGATTCCTCAAGAAATCTATATGGAGCTTGATAGAACTATGCTTCACAATGATGGCAGTTATATCAATCATATTGATTACCTACTGATTCAAAATCTAACACCTCAGAAATTGGAATGTGTTTACAAAAATGAAGTATCACTGTTAATGTTATGCATTTATTACATAGTGGTTATATAAGTATTCAAGACAAGTTATTTAGTAAAATTTATTAAATTCATTGGAAGATTTCAGTTTGAAAAAAATAAATATAATAGGTTATATATCTTCAAAGGGATTTCCACACAGCTGCTAATTTTGTGCCTGCAATTAATTATGGGAACTAATTATAATGTTTGGATGTCTAACAGTTGATTTGTGGTCATAACTAGATGATTAGATGTGAGGACATCATGACCTGCACCAGTAATTTTGCACCCTCAATTGATTGCAAGCGAAAATTTAGTCAGTGTTCAGTAAAAGAAATGTGGCCCAAAATAAGGCCTTGTAAGACTGATTTTTACCATAATTTATCAATGAAGACTGACAGGTCCCACTTTATAAAATCAATAAGTTCATTGACCGTCCTTCTTTTGGTATTAAAATGATCTTTTTAGTTCTTCCTTACGGACTGCCGTGTGGGTGCTCCACTGTAGGTGTCTTGGCACCCTGCACTTATAATCAGAGATTTGTAGTAGCAGTGCCCCAGTTGAATGTGCATGTCAGCCGTCCCCCGCCGCTCTGAGCGGCTACCTCATATGTGCAGCCAACCAATCCCCAATTCCTTCTCTACCACCTTTGGCTTGAGTTGGAGCAACAGCAGCACTCATCTATTTTGTAAACTGTTTATATTCCCATCTTTATCCTTTTTTGTCAGTTTTCTTCCATTTTCCTGTCATTTACTCACTTAAAAAAAAAAAAAATTATTTTGCTGTCCCTCCCCGCCACTGGTGGGTCTCCACCATCAGTGACTGAATTATGACCGTTTTCTACAGACCTCGACCTCCTCAGGCATGCCAGGTTCCCCCAGCTTTAAACGGTGCCTGACCTGCAGACTATCATTTCCTGTATCGGATGGTCATGCTCAGTGCATCTGCTGTCTCGGGGAAACCCATGTACCACAGAAGTGTCCATGCTGTAAGAAATTATCTGCCCGGACACTGAAAGCCAGAGAACCTCCAACTAAAATTACTAATAATGGAGAAATCCCTGAGGCCAGCCTCCAACCCAGAGTCCAGGACTCCTCCTGGCCAATGGTCTCCAGCAGCAGCCTCAGGCAAGGGCTCCACACAAAACATGTCTAAGGACCCTGCACCTAAGTAGGTGACCATACATCGATCGCAGTTATCACCACAGAGAGATCCCCCTAAAAAGAAGCTATCTCCTGGCCAGAAATCTGCCCTGATACCGATGACACCAAGAACCTCGGACCGAGAGGCACCGGGAATGTCCAGTACCGAGATTTCCTGAGGACCCAAGTCACCGACATGGCCAGGCTGTCACTCAGGTGCATGAGCTAAAGCTGAGCTCCCTATCTCAGCACCAACAGTACAGAAAAACACTCTTCATCGGCTAGTGTAATGGCGCCACCTGCTGCATGTACACAGCCTAACAAGACCACTGCACTATCAGCACATACTGCACTGCCATCCACGATACCAAGCTTCCCAGTACCAGAACCCTTTACCAGACAGGCAGACCTGGCAATCTCCTCCACCCAGGGCCGTCCTTAGGATTTATGGTGCCCTAGGCGAGATTATTAAACTGGTGCCCCTGTGCCTGATCTGCTCTTAGCAACACAAACATAAGCTTACAGTAATTGCGACCTGGAGGTGATTTGCTTCTGTTGTTGACCACTCTGGCACCCCAAGAGGTGGCATTTTGGGGCTCTACCTGCAGTGTTGGACATCAGCGCTGGGGGGGGAGCCAAAGCATGAAGGCTCAGTACTGTGTGCCCTTTAGATGTCATTATACAAACTCTGTTTGCCAAAAATTCTAGCCTAACAAATCCTTGAAATCATGTCAAATCTAATTTATGTTTTTTTTAAAAAATCAATATCTAGGCAAAAACGGCAAAATTAAGTTAGTTGACAATTTATTATGACAGGTTTGTTTGAGACAACGGGAGTGGGCCAGTTTTTCATCAGAGAAACAAAAACAATCTTGCACTGAACTTTCCTATAGCCTTGTTACTCTTGAATAGAACCCTCCAACAACTGTAATAGCTATCTCCTTACAGGGTGATAATAGCAGGGGTCGCAACCTAACGGCAACACGTGCCAAAAGGCTGGCAGCGTGAGCTGATTTTTGATGTATGCAGCGGCAGGACCTGATGACGGCTCAGCCCATCATCGTCTACGGCGTAGTCCAGCTGCTGCCCTATTGTCCAGCTGGGATACCGGCCGCTGGCCCCACTCAGCACCTGCTGCTGGCCTGGGGACCCCCAAGGAATGCCCAGGCGGCAGCGGGCTGAGCAGGCCGCTGAACCACTCAACCTGCTGTCAGTCTGGGGGTTCCATGCACTCAGCCGCAGTGGGGCTGAGTAGCTGTGTGGGGCTGAGCAGGAGGGCCGCTTGGGGTTGAGCGGCTAGCCTGCTGCCAGTCTGAGGTGCCAGCAGCACTCAGCCTACTGCTGATCTGGAAGGTTCTGCTGCTGGCCCCTTGTGAGTCAGAGCCCAGCCTCCCGCCCCACCTAGCCTCCTGGCCAGCCTGGGTGAGCAGCATATCGCCAGGCTGGCTAGCGGCTGAGGGCGAGTTTGGCCGCCCAGGGGACCTGTGCTGGCAGGGAGTTAGGTGCTTCAGGACACCCAACCACAGCCGGGCGGAGCAGGTCCTGCATCCTTGTCAGAGGTTCCAGTCTCCAGCCCCACTCAGCCGGCTGCCGGTCTGACGGTTTCATTTACTCAGCTGGCAGTTGCTGTAGCAGTGATGGTGCGGCCAGGACTGCCAACTCGTATTCTACTGAATGTCACATTCTAATATTCTACTTCTAATTCCTACTGAGTGTACATGGCATACTAGGGTATGTACATTGGCACTCGTATTCTGCTATCTGACCAATTCCTGATAGAGGACTAGACCCAAACAGAGAACGAAGTTTCTCAAAACTAAAAGCTCATTAAAAATTCATTCTCCGCTCTACAATGAGTCAGGAACGACTTAACTGGAATCTGCCTATTCTGGCACATCGATACAAGACACGACTTGTCCTGTGCAATCACGATGATATTATTACTTGATTTTGCAGCCCAAAGAGCCAGAAGATTGCTTTAATTGAAAAACACAATCATTGTCAATACTCTTCACTATAACAATTTCCAATAAAATTTTGACAAATTTAAAAATTATATTAATTGCCATCATTCTGTCAAATCAAGATATTTTTTCTATAGTGCTACTTCTTAGTGCTAAGTGCATCAATCTGCCAGTGGCTAATCTAAGTTAAACTCGGTTTAAATAACCTGTCGACTCATGACGCGGCCAAGTTTATGCCAGTTACTTGTAAC
>NC_133771.1:164659833-164720809 GCF_003597395.2 Chelonoidis abingdonii
AGGTGGAAAACTGCAGGACCCCAAAATCCACCTCTTGGGGTACAGAGTGGCAACAGCAGCAGCAAACCCTCAGGTCCAATCACACGCCAATGGGCACCATCACCAGCCTTACAGACCATGGTGAAGTTAGCACAGCATCTGATCTCAGGGACAGGGCACCCATGGAGCCACAGCAGCTCATCCTGCCCTGTGCAGCTCCCCCCGGATGAGATGGATCACTGGCAGCTGCCAGCCTGGGGGAGAGGCGCTCCCCAGCTAGGGTGACCAGATCCAGATGTCCTGATTTTATAGGGTCAGTCCCGATATTTGGGGCTTTGTCTTATATAGGCACCAATTACCCCCACCTAGAGTGACCAGACAGCAAGTGTGAAAAATCAGGATGGGGGGGAGGGGTAAAAGGAGCCAATATAAGAAAAAGACCCCAAAATTGGGACTGTCCCTATAAAATAGGGATATCTGCTCACCCTACCCCAACCCCCTGTCCTGATTTTTCACACATCTGGCTAACCCCAACCCAGCCCTCTGTTGACATTCCAATCCTGCCGAGGAAGTGCGTTACTTTCACTTTCATTCCTCAGCAGGCAGGCAGCCAGCCTCCTCCCCCCACCTATCCCCCAGCACCTCACCCAACCCAGCCCTGATGGAGCGGAGGGAGGAGAGAGAGAGGGATGCTCCTGGGGAGGAGGGAGAAAGGAGGGAGTGCTCCATGAGGCAGGGGAGGAAAAGAATGGATGTTATGGGGGACAACAAAAGATACTGGTTCCAGAGCCACAGAGTCTGCCTCACCTCACCTCAACCGGGGGGGAAAGAGTCACACACACAGGTGAGCTCCTTCCCCAACCACTACCCCCTCCCCTTCCCAGAGACCCTAGCAGTGAATTCCCTCCCTCAGACTGTGAAGAATTCTGCTCTCTCTAGGACCCAGCAGCCCTGCTCTTACATGCTCCACTGCTTCCCGTCTGTTTGGGCTCCCAGCAGAGTGGTGCCCCCAGGCAGGGTGGTACCCTACGCAGCTGCCTATTCTGCCTATGCTTAAGGACGGCCCTGCCTCGACCCCAGGTACCCCTTCTCTTCGGCAGTGACAGTACCTCAGTCAGACCAGGACCGAGCCGAATAGGCACTCCTAGTGGATCTGCACTTCCACTATCTAGTGATGAGGATGAAGAGAATCTTTATACGCCTTGTCATTTCTCCCCAAAACCATGACCCTCACACCAACAGCCATCTATGCAAGGGCAAAGCTGGCAGGGACAGCTATGGGTGCCACTGCCCGTTGTTATGCCACCCAGTTAGCCATACTGGGACACATTGGGCAATCTCCAGAGCCCAAAATCTTAAACTCTCCAACCCGCCAGCATCAAGAGCCACCCAGTCCCCGTCACCCATGAACCTACCACCATCGGAGGCCCAGGAGGAAGAGGGAGAAGAGCAAGCCAGAAGAGACTCTGAAGGCGACATACTGCCACTCACCTATATTTCATCCTCGTCCCTGGACGAAACAATTATGCCACAGCCTCCCACCACAGGAGATGACTTCAAGTCCTTCCAAAAGAGTTGCAGAATCCCTGGACATTTTTTTAGCAGAGCTGCCAGAGACCCAGCACAAACTTATTGACATCTTGCAGGCATCACCATCAGCAAAGATAGCTCTGCCCATCAACGCTACTATAATGGATCCTGCAAAGACAATATGACAGACACCTGCCATTGTCCCCACCCTCCTGTAAACTGTCAGATAGAAAATATTATGTACCAGCGAAAGGGGCTGAGCTCTTATTTACTCTCCGGGCTTCAAATTCACTGGTCATAGAGGCAGCAAACCAAAGGGAAAACAGCACTAGTCAAAAACCACCCCTTATGACAAAGACTGGAAAAGTCTTGACCTCTTTGGATGCAAAGCCTATTCCTCGGTCTCACTGCAATTTCGCATAGCAAACTACTCTGCTCTGTTGGCAAAATGCACTTACAACTCATTTAATGATTTCATTATTTCATAATTTAATTTCATTGAACAAATGTGGGAAGAATCAAAGGAGCAATACAAAGCTAACATTATGGAGGGCTCCTTAATTGCCCTGCAGGCCTCCCTTTATTCCGCTGGCCCGGCACTTTGTTCTGTTGCCACATCCGTGGTCATGCATCGAGCATCATGGCTCAACTCTCTGGATTTCCTAGGGAAGTACAAGCCAAAATTGAGGACCTGCCCTTGGGGGGGACGAAAACTATTTGTGGAACACACAAATGCATCTCTACATACCTTAAAGGACTCAAGAATCACCACAAGAAAAAACAGGGCAGATTTTATACCCAAAGCACTACAGACAAATGAGTGCTGGAAATTGTCAGAAGGTTTACTTTATCCCATTTATTTCTGTTCCCCTTACCCACCTACCTTCCCCATCCCTCTTCAGGGACCCCTCTCACAAAACCCTGTTGAACCAGGAATTAACTATGTCCTGCAACTAGGTGCTGTGGAAATAGTACCATTCCAACACAGGGGAAGAGGGTTTTATTCCTGTTATTTTCTCACACAGAAAAAGAACGGTGACTGGAGACCCATTCTGGATTTATGCAAACTCAACAATTTCATAAGGATACAGCACTTCAAAATGGTTACCCTGGTTAGAGAAAGGAGATTGGTTCTTGTCCCTCAGCCTACAAAATGCCTACTTTCATGTCACCATTCATCCAGCACACCAACGGTTTCAGCACTTCACACTAGGCAATCAGTATTACCAATACAAGGTACTATCCTTCAGCTTGCTGACAGCCCCAACGGTATTCTCCAAAGTCCTAGCCGTTGCGGCAGCTCACCTCTGCAGGTTAGGGGTAATGATCTTCCCATACTTGGACAACTGCCTCATAAGAGCACCAACTCAGCAGATGGCAGTACAAGCCACACAAACCACTATAACCCTCTTCACCAACCTTGGGTTTCAAATAAACATCCAAAAGTCCACCTTGGTCCCTGTCCAGCAACTAGAGTTTACAGGGGCTTATCTCGACTGCCTCTCAGCACAAGCGAGATTACCCCAACAGTGATTCCTCAACCTAACCAGGCTGATGATGATAATGTCAGACAGCCTCCAAACATCCGCCAGGGCCTGCCTACAACTCCTTAGGCATATGGCTGCTACAGTTTATGTAGTCAAACATGCCAGACTGCATATGAGATGCCTACAGGTCTGGCTCCGCACCTGCTATATACCACACAAGCATTCCCTTTACAAATGGCTCACTATGCCCCGCAGAGTGAAGGACTCCCTCGAGTGTTGGATGCAACCGCAAAACATCTGCTCGGGGTCCCATTTCAACAAAAAGCTCCCACTATAACAGTCACCACAAGTGCCTCCCTCGTGGGATGGGGAGCCCATCTGGACAACACCACCATCCAGGCCGCTGGACCCCAGCAGAAACCAACCTACAGATAAACACGTTAGAGCGCCAAGCAGTTACAAAAGCATGCAAACACTTCCTTCACCTTATCCACAACAATACCATCAAAGTCCTCATGGACAACACAACTTGCATGTTTTATATAAACGGATAGGGCGGAGCTCGATCATACCCTCTGTGCATTGAGGCACTACTCCTTTGGCAATGGTGCATATCCAACAAGATAGACATTTCTGCAGCTTACCTGCCAGGACTTCAGAACACGACAGCAGACCATCTGAGCAGACACTTTTCACAAACCCACGAGTGGGAGATAGACTACCCAACCCTTGAGTATTCAACCAGTGGGGATTCCCTACTGTTGATTTATTCGCAACAACTCACAATACAAAATGCCTTCAATATTGCTCCCGAGCGGGGCTCGGGCACCACTCACTGGGCGATGCCCTCTTTACAAAATGGGAAGCACCACTAAAGTACGTGTCCCTCCCCTCCAACCCACTGATTCCTCTGTTGAGCTGGGTTTTACACAAAATCAGACAAGACAAGGCCAGGCTCATGGCCCAGACAGATGTGGTTCCCATACTTAATACAGATGGCAGTGAAACTTTCTCGAACCCTTCTCAATTTCCTTACCTCCTGACACAGAACGGCAACCATGTAATTCACCCCAACCTAGTAGTTCTCTGTCTCAAGGCCTGGTTATTCCATGGCTAACAGGGCTGGATCAGGATTACTCTGAAGAGGTTAAAGACATTCTCTTGAAAAGTCGCAAACCAAGCACAGGCAAAACACATGCTCTTGGGTACATTTTTGCAGCTGGTGCAAGGCTCACCATATGTTTCCTCATTCTGCCCCTCTACCCAGAGTCCTGGACTATATATTATGCCTTAAAAAGGCAGGCCTCTCCAATAGCTCCATAAAGGTACACTTAGCAGTGATCACCTCACTACATGACAAGGTAGATGGAATCACGATCTTTGCTCATCCAACAACTAAACAGTTCTTAAAGGGCATGACCAACATCTACCCTCCCCTAAAACACCCTACTCTTATATGGGACTATAACCTCATGCTGTATACCCTCATGGGCAACCCCTTGCGATTTGCTCATTGCTACGTCTATCAATGAAGGTCTCCTTCCTTATTGTGATCGCTTCTGCAAGAAGAGTAGGGGAGCTAGGACCCTAATGACACACTTGCTGTATACCTCATTCACGCTGATCCTCTGGGCTAGAGAAGGAACTGGGGGTTGGTTGGCTGTGCATGCAAGGTAGGCACTCAGAGTGGTGGGAGATGGCTGCCTCGCATGCGCAGCCAACTGGGGCACTGCTGCTACAAATCTCCGATTATAAGCACAGGGAGCCAAGACACCTAAAGTGGAGCACCCACAGGGACATCTCGAAGAACTTCAATTACAGCACAGAATGAGTAACCTCTTTTATTATGGACAAAGTTTACACATATTAGAGAAATGATAGCTCCAAAAGGAATTTGCTGTAATATCAGTTGCCCATCTCTTGTACATTAATATTTACATCCAATCTAAATGGAATACTGATGGAAATCATGACAATATTTTATCTTCACATACAAGATTAAATGTTTCTGGGGATACTGGATTTAATTTTAAATCTATTACATTTCAGTTCAAAACTGATGGATGGGATTCTCTTTGCTTGGGGTCCCAGTTTGTAAGCAGTGTTAAAACCTAGTTTTCCAAATGATTAGCAGTATCTTTCTTTATTTGAGGAAGAGTTAAAAATTAAGATATAATAAAAACAGAATGTAGACAGAAATTTTTTTTTTAAACTGTGCTCCTGCATGTCCACTAGAGGGAGCATGTTAAATAACATAGTATTTTCCCAGAACTGTGCATGTTTTCCTTACTGGTGTAAATTAAATACAAGAAAACAAATCTAAATTCTAGTTTAAATGGGGGGGGAGGAGGGTGTTTAAAACAAATAGGAAAATACAAAATTGGTAGGAAAAAAATGGATGTTTTTTAAACTTCTCAGAAGATATTGCAGACAATATAGAGTAAAATATTTAAACACTAAAAGTACTTCGATGTCGCTATAAATGTTCTATATTAACTCAAATTCAAGTATAAATTGCTAACTCAAAGAAACATACACTAATTCAGCCTGTTCCTGTGTTCCTTTCCTTAATTTCAGTGGTAGTTCTGCCTTCATGAAGAGGACTACAAGATTAGGAACTGAAAGTAGCTAGTAAACTGTTTAGTGCTAACTTTCATTTAGATCTCAATTATAATATATCACTGAGAAAATGCTGGTATACCTTGTTCCCAACTGCACTGAATTCCATTATAGGTACCTTCATCATACAGGAGGAAATTCTATCCCTATTGAAATCAATGGCATAATTCCTGTTGACTGCAGTGGCACTAGGATTACACCCATGGGTCCCAGCTGCAATCCATACTTCTAATAGTTAGATGCATGTTGGAAAAAATCTAGCAGCCCCTTCTGTGGGCACATTACACCCCAAATGCAGCAGATACAGAGCACTTCTGTTTTAAAGGAAGAGTCCAAAAAGTGGAAAACCTCTAGAGCCCTCTTGTTTGCTGCAGACCCATGTTGTGTTTCAGCTCTTGTTGCAGGAGTGCACACAGTGGGTTTGTGACCAGTCTGGGACATGACAAGTGAGTCCATCAACAGGGTGAAAACCTTATGGGGAAGGCAATGGCAAAACAGCTAATCTCTACTGGAGCCCATGATAATTACATTCACAGCCTTGCTGCGCAAAAGTCCTATGTTATATCTTGGTGCTGTAGGGAGGGAAGGGTTCTGTTCCCTTCATCCTCAAAATATGTCCACAAATCCTATTGACTCAGTCTTTACGTAGGGAATTTCAACCATTGTGCTTTGGCTTCATTCAGGTAAGGTTCCCTGAAAGTACTGTTTATAATTTCCATGGAAGAAAAAATTAATTTATATATCTCAATTTGTAGTCAGTCTGAGAAATATCTTTACACTTTTAGCAAAAGCTGTCTGATATTTTTCAATAATTGTATTATTAATTTTAAAACTGTTTAAAGATGTTTGTCCTAAAAAAAATTTCCTCTCTTTGTCTATAGACCAGGTTATCAAAAATCCTTATGATTAAGAAGGAGCACATCAAGCAGTTAAGGGAGATGAACACAGAAGCAGAAAAACTGGTAAAAACATGTTACTTTTTCAGTTCTTGAATGGGTTTTGATATCCTGTTTTATAGGTATCTGCTACAATGAAAAATAATTTTCATGCAAATAGAGACAATAGTATTAAAAATCAGTGAGGAATAGATTATCATGTGGTTAAAGTACAGGTCTGGGTTCTGTTCCCGCCTGGGATATGACTTTGTGCAAATCATTATGGTCAAAATTTTCAAAAACGGTTTATCTTTAAATACAACTTCCTGAGGTTACAGAGGCTGCCTAACTCCACACACAGTGATGATCTGGAAGAGACGCAGCAGCTCCCATATAAGCTTTAACCTAGTGGTCAGAGTACTCACATGTGATGTGAGATACCACTGCCTTAGGTCACCCCACTGCCTGATGGAGAAGAGATTTGAACAACTATCTACAACCTCTCAGGGGAGTGTTGTAACCACTAGACTGTGGGATATCTGATGTGGGGCTATCTCATTCTTGCCTTTTGAAATTGTTTCATCTTAGCTAAATAATTAGATATTGACTGGGACAGAGAGCAAGTGAGAATGATTCTATAGTCCAGTGGTTAGGGCACTTGGCCGAACGGTGGCAGATACCTGTTCAGATCCCTTTTCCTCATGAAACAGAATGTGGACTTGAACTAGTGCTCTCTTACGTTCTAGGTGAATACCCTATATGTTGCCCTATAGGTTATATGGGAGGGCCTCCTTCAGCTGTTTTGTGTAAATCTAAGCAGCCTCTGAGCACACCTTCCAGATCAGGCTCAGCATCTGAGGTACGCAGAGGGCTGAGATTACACCATTCTCATAAGCATCTCTCATTTGCTAGCTTAGGCAGCTCCCCACCTGGCTTTTGTAAACAACATTCTAGGCCACCTGTCACTCCAGTTGCATTGTGTAGGGAGCCTAGACACCTAATTCAGGCTTTGCTGATCACAACGTTATCCCTATGATTACCTAGGTGCCTAAAAGTTACAATGCTGAGCACTGCAATGCTTAATGCCAAAGTCCCTTTGAGGACCCAGACCTAAGTGCTTAAAATTTTGCACAAAGCATTTAAGGTATTTAATATGGATAAAAGATTTCTTCTCTCTGCCTCCTTCCTGCCCCGTAGCCACCTGTGGGCACAAGTACGCTCACTCTCTCTCCATTCTCTGCTTCCCCATTCCTGTGTCCACTGTCTCCTTCTCCTTCCCCACACCCACATCCCATTCTTCAATGCTGGCATTATTATTTCACTCTCCTGTGCATTAACTGTGCTTTGTCTTAATTTTTTTAAAGAAAATTGTTTCTGCTATACAGTTTAATCATTAAAATCTATGCAGCTATAGCAAAAAGGATTAAAATAAATTACATGTAAAGTTTGTCATTATTTTTAAATCTAATGCTGAAAAATACCGCTTTTTAAAGTTTGTTTTAAAAATTTAACTAAAAGTCTGACACTTATACAAAAATAAACTATAAAGGCCTTCTCTCATTACAAGAAGGTGACTGCCTTAAAATATGAACATAACTTAAATACTAAATCACAAATTAAACTTAATGAGGACAGAAGAAATGAGAGACATCAGAAGGAAAATAAAGAATATTGGGACAAACAAAGAAGCAGCAGGAGGGAAGGGGAACAATGATATATATTCAATTTGATATATTTAGGTGTGTTTAGCCTAGATAGGGATATGAGATATTTTGAATCTCCTCCGTTATTCATTACTTTGTAAATAAGCCTCTTATACAGTAACTTTTGTGAAAGTTCATGGCTATTCTGATAAAACTAAAGGAGGTGATACCTTTCCAGTGGGCTACGTTCTTAGCCTGTCTTCAGTCAGTTTCTGCCTTTAAAATGTATTTCATTTAATCAAAAATCTTTTCTCAAACACTTGCCACTCTTGAACATGACCAAAATAATATACACATTTAAATACTTTTGTGAATTCTTTAAAGACTTTATCAATTAGCTAATTTTGATATAATAATTTTTGGTTAAAGTGAAACAGAATGACATGATGGGTTTTCGTTAAAGGGGAATCCTTTTGTACCATGTTATAAGTTAGTGACCAGTTTAATATATAGTAAGTGGAACTGCTTAACCAAACTCAAAGCAAGTCCTAAATGAGTACATTAGTGTCTGGCAATAATGCTAGTTTCTAAATGACACAATGCAAAGGGTTCCTTAACAGGGGTTACTAATACACACAATTGTACATTTTTAGTTTCATTGTTTTGAAGGGAACAGTTAGTTGTATCTGCCACAGTTATCTAAACAATACATAAGCCACTTAAATTCATTTAGCTAAGTACATTAATGGTTTTCAACCTGTGGTCTGCAGACCATTAGGTGTCCACAGACTATGGCCTTGGCTACACTGGCGCTTTACAGGGCTGCAACTTTCTCGCTCAGGGGTGTGAAAAAAACACCCCACTGAGCGCTGCAAGATACAGCGCTGTAAAGCGCCAGTGTAAACAGTGCCGCAGCGCTGGGAGCGCGGCTCCCAGCACTGCAAGCTAATCCCCATGAGGAAGTGGAGTACGTGCAGCGCTGGGAGAGCTCTCTCCCAGCACTGGCGCTGCGACCACACTCACACTTCAAAGCGCTGCCGCGGCAGCGCTCCCACGGCAGCGCTTTGAAGTTTCGAGTGTAGCCAAGCCCTTAGTCTAAGAAGTCCACAAAAGGTTACTGTTACCATAGAACAGTAATTTTCAACGTGTGGTCCACAGACCCTTGGGGGTCTTCAGACTATGCCTAACATCTCCAAAGGGGTCCATACCTCCATTTCAAACTTTTTTCGGGGTCCGCAAATGAAAGAAGGTTGAAAACCACTGAGCTAAGTTGTTTGTATTTTGGAGAAATAGTAGAACAAATGTTGGTGAAAAGGATTGGTGTATAAATTCTTCTACTTAAAATTTCACAGGAAGGACAAGATAAAGGTGAAAGTAGTCATTTAAGGGAAGCATCTAGACAGTAAAGTGCAACTTTAGTAAATACAGATGTATAGTGTTTGTGATTTATAAACTTCATATGCTTTATTGTCTTCTCCACAGAAATCCTATTCTATGCCAATCAGTATTGAGTTTCAGAGAAGATATGCAACTATTGTTCTAGATCTGGAACAACTGAATAAGGACCTAAACAAAGTTTTGCATAAGGTTCAGCAGTACTGTTATGAGGTAATATGTTGCTAACCTCTTAGTTTATTTGAGTTGTGTTTAACATATAAATAAGTCAACTGAAATGTCATATATAGAAAAAGACCATTTAGAGACAAATGCCAAAATTTAAGTAACTGGAGTCTTATATGCTTTCACCTCTTTCTTTCCGAACATCAGTAACTCTCACTGATTTCAGTGGACAGTTTTGGTTAAAAGTATGAGGGCCTGGTTATTTCTGCAGGCTCTTCACTTATGAAACTCCCTTTAAAGTTGATTACCAGTTCTCACACACAACAGCTGTAGAATCAGACCCTTAATCTTTACTTCTAACTCTATCTGTGTAGCTTGCTCCAGACCAAGGCCTCCAGCCTGCAGACCAGCCAACAGATCTGAGGCGCCGATGTGAAGAAGAAGCTCAGGAGATAGTTAGACAAGCAAATGCATCAACAACAGGACATCTTTGTGTGGAAAATGAAAACCTGACAGATCTGATCTCTAGACTTACAGCAATATTACTGCAGATTAAGGTAAATTGTTTACTAAAAATTTCTAATGTTTCCTCTCAAATAATAAACAAAAATTTAAAGCCTTGGCAGCCCATAGGCATCACTCAAATTTCTCTCTTGAACTAAGTCAAAACATGAATTGTATTTGAGAGAAATTACAATTATGTAGTAGAATTGTAAATTAAATTCTAAATTTGTTTCTTAATTTTCTCTAGTGTCTAGCAGAAGGAGGTGACCTGAATTCCTTTGAATTTAAATCACTAACAGATTCATTAAATGACATCAAGAATTCAATAGATTCTTCTAATATCAGGTATTAACTTTTAATAATGATACATGCATGTAGGGAAAAAAATGTATCTTTCATGATTAACTATTCTTAACACACTTCAGAGGTTAAATGTTTCTGTATTTATATAATTGAGTCTAATTCTACAGTTCTTATAAGAATAGTCCTATTGAAAAAGGCTACCTAACTTCTCTAGATGTGAAAAGAATATTAAAAATTTATTTAAATCAATCCAGTATAAACTAGAATCTCCTTTGCCATTCAGTCTTTCAAACTGTACGTTTAATTTGGACAAGTAGTTATTGATGTATGTAATTGTTTTTAAAGAAGATTTAAATTAGGGCTGTCAAGCGATTAAAAAAATTAATCATGTGATAAATATTTTTGGATGTTTTCTACATTTTCAAATATATTGATTTCAATTACAACACAGAATACAAAGTATACAGTGCTCACTTTACATTTATTTTTATTACAAATATTTGCACTGTAAAAAACAAAAGAAATAGTATATTTCAATTAACCTAATACAAGTACTGTAGTGCAATCTCTTTATCATGAAAGTTGAACTTACAAATGTTGACTTATGTACAAAAAATAACTGCATTCAAACATAAAACAATGTAAAACTTTAGAATCTACAAGTCCACTCAGTCCTACTTCAGCCAATCACTCAGAAAAACAAGTTTGATTACAATTTGCAGGAGATAATGCTGCCCACGTCATGTGTACAATATCACCTGAAAGTGAGAACAGGCGTTCTCATGGCACTATTGTAGCCAGCATCGCAAGATATTTATGTGCCAGATGCACTGAAGATTCATATGTCCCTTCATGCTTCAACCACCATTCTAGAATATATGTGTCCATACTGATGACGGGTTTTGGTTGATAATGATCCAAAGCAGAGCTGACTGATGCATGTTCTTTTCATCATCTGAGTCAGATGCCACCAGCAGAAGGTTGATTTTCTTTTTGATTGTTTCAGGTTCTGTAGTTTCCGCATTGTAGTGTTGCTCTTTTAAGACATTTGAAAGGATTCCTCACACCTTGTCCCTCATAGATTTTTGGAAGGCACTTCAGATTCTTAAACCTTGGGTCAAGTGCTGTATCTGTTCTTAGAAATCTCACATTGGTGCCTTCTTTGTGTTTTGACAAAACTGGTGAGTCATCATCCGAGACTGCTATAACATGAAATATATGGCAGAATGCAGATAGAACAGAACAGAAGACATACAATTTTCCCCCAAGAAGTTCAGTCACAAATTTAATTAAGGCATTATTTTTTTAACAAGCATCATCAGCATGGAAGCATGTCCTCTGGAATGGTGGCTGAAGCACGAAGGGGCATATGAATGTTGAGCATATATGGTACGTAAATACTTTGCAACACCAGCTACAAAAGTGCCATGCAAACGCCTGTTCTCACTTTCAGGTGATATTGTAAGTAAAAAGCAGTCAGCAGTATCTCCCATAAATGTAAGCAAACTTGTTTGTCTTACCAATTGACTGAACAAGAAATAGGACAGAATAGACTTGTAGGCTCTAAAGTTTTTTACATTATTTTGGTTTTGAGTGCAGTTATGTAACAAAAAAAAATTCTACATTTGTAAGTAACACTTTCATGACAAAGAGATTGCACTAAAGTACTTATCTGACGTGAACTGAAAAATACTTTATCATTTTTACAGTGCAAATATTTGTAATCAAAATAATAATATAAAGTGAGTACTGTGCACTTCATATTCTGTGTTGTAATAGAAATCAATATATCTGAAAATGTAGAAAAACATCCAAAAATACTTAAACAATAGAATACCAATTGAAATTTATTAACAGTGTGATTAATGTTTTTAATCGCAGTTAATTTTTTTGAGTTAATCGCATGAGTTAACTGCGATTAATCGACAGCCCTAATTTAAATATTAAAAGAAAAATTATCACTTTTTTCCACTAGTAAATGTATTCTAAATTCTCTAAAGAGAAAAGGCATCCTTTATTATAGTAGTTTTTTCTCCTTTGGAAAACTACACTCTTAACTAAACTTCACTATAAGCAGAATTACAAATCACACATTCTTTATACTTCATCATCAGAAACCACTGTATTCATATATTTCCATGAACTCAATCATGCAAAACCTATACACTGGCCTTTCTAAACTTTTACTACTTCCTATTTCATACCTTGGCTTGAAGACAGTTGGTGTTCATTATAGTCATGTTCAGGTGTGATAAGTTAATAAATTGAGTCTTAAAATGTGAGATTTAACCATTCTTTCTTTTCTTTAGTTGTTTTCAGAATAATGTTGAGATCCATGTTGCACACATTCAGAGTGGCCTGAGCCAGATGGGAAATTTACATGCCTTTGCAGCCAATAACACCAACAGAGACTGAAAAAGCTGTCTATTTCAAGTGTATAGCATGTAATTCTGTGAAATCCTCTTCCTTTACATAGGCTTCACCAAATGTCCTAACTTTGGGAGGATAAGGGAAAAGAAAACCTCTAAAAAGGCCATTTTAGGTAAACTGTACTGCTTCTTAAGAAATCAGCATTACTGGCCTGCGTACATTAGATTTTTGCCATTTGTTATATACATACAGTAGTTTTACTAAGAGCTAACTTCTATTAGTAACTACATTTTTTATTTTAAACTGAAAGTATATGCATATGCTTTCATACAATTTCAACTAAGAATATATCAACTTTATTTTTTAAAGTTTGGGTAAATTCTGCCCAACTCATGCAGATGACTTTACTGATGTGTTGAAGACAATGAAGAGGAAATGGTACAAATCAGTGGCTGTCTGGCAGTCCTTTGTTCTTGAAAGCTACAGTTCTAGTATCTGTGAGTCACCATCTCAGACTTTAGTCTACGGTGTGGTGAAGCAGTATGTGTATTCCTGACCTTATGAAACAGCAGCAGAATATGGACAGAAAATAAATGAGAGTGAATAGATATTGTACACTTGGATACTGGCTGCTCTATAAATCAGTTAATATCTTTTTGGAATGTTTAATTTATCATAACTTATATAAGGAGTCTAATGAAGGAATAGAAAAACATAACTGCTAAATTCCCAGGAACATATGTGCTATGGCTTTTTCCCTTTATACAGGGCAAAAGGTCCTGTAATTGATATTTTATACAAATGACTGATAACATATTGGTTTTCCATTTTTATTGTTTGCACAACTTTCAACTTAGATAACTGGTTATTCAACCATTCCCAACATATATAAATAAAAAGATTTTGATAACAAATGAGATAACCAGTGTTGTGAACTGTTTTTAAAAAATGCCTCCAAGTGTATTCTGGAATGTTAATCTTGTAAAAAAGTGGTTATTGGATTGTTTGTTTAATAGTCTTGTAAAGCTTCAGTGTAATAAATTGTTTCCGGATTTGAATGTTCAGAGATAGCGGTAGAGATGTTTTGATTCTTTTGGATGCCTCATGAAATGAGGTCTTTTATATGTTAATGTATAAAGAGAATGTAAACATTATTTTCAATTTTGGAATTTTGTATAGTTTAAAAAAATGCTTCTGTATTGTGATGGTATTGTGCCACTGCAAAACTTTAGTGCAGAGTTTATATTTAGCTAAATTTGTTCTGTTAATTAAGAAATCCACAAATCTTTTATTCTCAATTACATTTCTAATTCTGAATAAATTGACCTATGAGAGTTGATATATTTTACAAAAATGCAAACTTCTTGCACATAAAGGTAGGTCTAATTTCATTTGAACAGAAAAAATGTTGATAATTTAATTTACAAAAATGCAGCATTTTGTTTGCTTGGCAATGTGAGTGTTTTAGGAGAGATTTTAAAAACTACAAGGGAAATTACAGAGGAGTACTAAGTGGTAATCCCAATGAATTGCACATGAAAATCTACATATCTAAACCTAAATTTCTCATTTTGTGAGGATTTACCCTAGAATATTTTTATATGCTTTCCCTTTCCCCCCTACTTCTCTGTTACTTTGTGGTGTTATCTTCCATCTGGTAAAGTGTCCTCTGCCAGAACCAATCAGCCACATTCTTCGAATTAACAGTAGGGTTAACCACAAAGTGCTCAGTCTTTCCCACTGCATCAAGGTACTTACTGACTGATGTCAGTGGGACTACTTGCATGTTTGGATGAGGACTTTAGTATACTAAATATCAGGCTGCCAAATAGGCAATGTCTACATAATATAGATGCTCTTATCAAATATAAAGAGAGACATATTTTCATCACAATACCACAATCTTATCTCTGAGTGATGATAGCATTGTTTTTATATATTATCTTGATTTTGATGTCTAAATATGTTCTTTCAAAGAATACAGAAAATATCAATTGAAAGTTGTTGGGTTTTTTTGTTGAATTACCTATAATTGCTGTGGGATGGAGTAATATATTTATTGTAATAGGAAAAACTGTATAATATCGATTTTTATGGTAAAACTATGCATGTGCACTTGTATTTGAAGGTTGAACAATGTGTGTATTTAATGTGAACTTAAATGAATTGTGTACATTACTCTTCCGAAAGGATGTCATGTTTAAATCTTGAGATCACTAACGTAAGAATAATATTTATGTAGGATCCGATTGTTGTGTTGTGATGAAATATGCATCCTAGAATTCCCCCACAATCATTAAGAAATGATAGTGCCTCTTCCCTGTACGGTTTTGAGGTGGTCATGTGTTGTTGGGGGCTCTGGCCCTAAGACCCACCACACTTTCCACCACTTTAAGTTCTCCCTGCAGCAGTGGAACAAGTTAGTAGTTTGGAAGAACTCAACCAGTTTGCTTTATACCTTTTATTTTTATTCAGTTTTCAGGCAGTAATGATCCCATTTCAATTTCAAGTCTTTCTCTTTCCCTCTTCTCCATTGTGGGATTGCCTGTGCATTGAAGCTTCAACCCTCTGGTCCTCCAGTTCAATAGCTCTGCTGGGCTCTCTGTGCACTCCTCTAAAGAGAGTACACAGCAGCAGAGAAGCACCCATGCTCAGTCAAGGCCAACAGAGCCACATACTTTCCTTCCTTTGCATGTTTTTATACTACAACTGCAAGGCTGATAAGGCAAAACAGAGGAAGAAGGTCCCAAAACTAAGGGGAAATGTCTGTCCTCCAAACAGAATTTGAAGCTGGGCTTCTCCTACTCTCCTCTTTAGTGGACCTCATGCGATATGTATTGGAACACCCAAGTAACACTAAAACGTTAAGTTAAACCACAGGGAAATCTCATATGTTACAGGAACCATCACTGGTACCAAAGGGTGGTACAGCAGTTGCTCCAAAGATGAAAGACATAGTCACCCTTTTAGAAGGGGACTTATGCCCAAAAGATCCCATAGTCCACGAGACTAAGGGTAGGTCTGTACTGTTTCCCAAGCTTTGTAAGCAGCTAAGCAGGCATCATTAGCAACATGGATCAGCTTGACCAAGGGGGAGTGGTATTCTTCTGAGTTCTGCCCACTTAAGACTCCGAAGTGAAATGCCACTTACATCATGCAGATGTTCAAAATATTATTAGGTGGCCACTGCTGGGCTGATCTTCTTCTTGGAGTGACTCAGATTACCTGCTGATCTCCTTGGGCTTAGATCACCCTTACAATTATCTTGCAGGTCTTCACTGGATCCCTTTGCTTGACTTCTCCTTGGTGGAACTTGGAAGCCCTGCTGGGCTCTGCAGGATTGGCTATCCGTTGGTAATGCTCAGATTATTTCCTGGGCCCCTACTTTTTCCCTCTGACTTGTTGGAACCACAGGTCAGACTGTGGGGTAAATGTAAAGCTTATCTACAGAATTTAACTATATTGGTTAGAAAGTGAAATAGTTGCAACCTTTAATGTGGAAACAGCAACAGCAATAGCAATAGAAAAGTGCTTATTGATAAAGCTTATTTCAGTAAATGTACTGAAATTTGATATAACTGCATCTACAATAGGGGGTGCAACTGATTTAAGTATACCAAAGAGTCTATGCACTGTTTTTGTACTGATTTAATTGTTGTAGTCCAATATAGTTACATCAGTACAAAAAGTGCATTCAGACCAGACCTAAGTGGTTGTACTCTACCAAGTGCAGTCCACTCCTAATGCCAAAAAAGTTGTCTTTCCAAGTACTGCAGATCTTCATCTGATCACTTCTCTCTTTTTCTTACATGCTTTGACCAGCAAGGAAATAGAAATGTTCCCATTTAAATTGTCATCTTTGGACATCTGAATTAACACCTGAATGAAATTAAAACTAAATGAAGTGAAAGAGCTATTGTTTCAGGCTTTCTGACATACTCAGGCGTTACTGCTTCAGTTTACATTTAGTTCACATTTGGAAAAATATCTCTTCAATCATGAGGGCTAGACTCTTTTCTTCAAGAAGACCTACATTCTGGGGCACAAAATAGCCAAAATTTGCTGGGTCACCAAGTCTCTGCAAGCCCCTAATTCAAGCCCTTATTAAAAGCCTCATATCTTTCAAGAAGAGCTATACCATGGAGTGACAATCTAAAGACCAGGAATTAGACTTGTCATTGATAAAGATCTGCTTGGTGGAAACCAAATAGCTTAGTTGCTTCCAAGTAGCTTTCTTGGTCTACAAGTCTGATTCTCACTTTATGTACAAGAGGTTCCAGGTTCAAATGCTTGACAACTCTTTTTCATATACATATCGGTCATGTTTATCTCATTCCATCCAAAACACCAGGGCCTCATAGCCTCAAAATGGCCCTTCCCAAGACAATTAAATCCTGCTTCACTTGGACACTCTGGATGATCTGGTGGTCCCTTCTGGCCTTAAACTATATGACTGTGCTTCTGGGAAGTCCATTCCCTGAGGAGAATCAAGACTCACCCTACAAGGCTCCTAGGGGACAATGAACAGGAAATGTGGAGGGCATGGATCATGGTATTCATTCATACATTTATTGAACTCTACAAAAGAGGTTTCTCTTCTTTTGTGGAGGCATCCATTTGATTACCAAATAATTGCGTAATTTTAAAAATTGTCTTATGAAGGAATTTATATATTCTACCTTAATGAAAACAAAATTAATAATTCTGCTTTACTTCTTCCCTCCTCACTTACGTGATACACTGTTACCTTCCACTTGCTATTGGATGGACTATATAGTAGAATGGAAAATTTCTACTAAAAGATAGCTAAGCACAATATGAACATCATCTCTAATACACTTACCTTTACACAATTTCATCAGTCTGGAAACCTAAAACACATTCTGGCAATCAAGACAACTGCTAGGGTAGGTCAGATTGAGATGGAATTACTAGAAAGGAAAGTGCCGGGCAATTTCCTTTCTAGTAATTCCATCTCAATCTGACCTACCCTAGCAGTTGTCTTGATTGCCAGAATGTGTTTTAGGTTTCCAGACTGATGAAATTGTGTAAAGGTAAGTGTATTAGAGATGATGTTCATATTGTGCTTAGCTATCTTGAGTATCTCTGCAGCTTTGGAAGAACTCTTCTGGTGGCAGGAAGTGAAGGACAGATTTTATTCCTGGTGCTTCTGACAAAAAAAAAACTTGAGAATTCTGCAGAAAAAAGGCTTAGTCCATTCATTAGGATTCTGGGGGATACTACTACTTGAAAGAAATGATTGGGTAAGAAATCTTCCATTTCTTTATACTTAATAAAACATACACTAGTCTTATCATGTGGGAAGTATAAGTTTAATGATATCCTTACCTACTCATTTAATTACTTTTAAGTGCCTGGGCTTTCTAAATGATGTGAGAGGTTACTATAATATTGTCACTTAGCAATTGTTAATGGTATTTTAAACAAAGTTCACTGATTTTGGAATTTCCGCAGATTTTTTTGACATCCTTCATTTTTTCCTGCTAGGTAAGTAAATTAAGACCATTTCAAATAGATGAAATGCATGTGTTATAAGATTACTAAATTGAATTAGCTCTGTGGTCAAAACTACTAATGGCTCCTAAAGAGACCTGCCTCATTCAGTGTACACTGTATAAAGCATATTACTATGGAACTCAGCCCTTGGTCCATACTGGTTTCCAGCCGTGAACAGCCAGCAAAAATCTCTGTTAGTGTAGATGCTATAAGCCACAATTTTTACCCAGGTGGCTTACCCCTGCTTGAAATTGGGGGACGTTTTACCATTGTAAGCTGCTGTTTATAGTAGCTTTACCTGTGTAGCCTCAACTGGCAAAAAAATTTTAAATCAAGATTGAAAGTTTTTCTAAAAGATATACTCTGGTTCAAACAGGAATTATTCCAGGGAAGATCTATGGGCTGTTATACAGAAAGAGCAGATGATCACAGATGTCCCTTTAGCCATGGAATCTGTAATCATTTACATAGCATAGCTATGCTGGCAGCTGGCCATCAATGGCTACAGCCAGGACAAATGACCTATTTAAACAATTCCTTAGTAACCCCCTCAACAAATATTTCTAATAATGCTCTGTATTTACACACAGCTTTTCCGTCTGTAGATTTCAGAGTATATTAAAAAGGTAAGCATTATTATTTTAAGTTGGCCCAATTAGATACAGAGATTTGAAGTTGTTGCACAAGCAGCACCATGGTCTAGTGGATAATTATGGGTCTTCGAACTGATTTCTCAGGAGCTGTTACTAACTCTGCCACCACCTGCATGTGTAGCGTTTGGCAAGTCATTTAAAAATGTAGGCCCAGGTTCTCTGTTTAGCAGGACTACCACATGTCACAGCAGAGAAGCAAGGGAGTCATCGGAGACAGTTGTGACTTCTTGATTCCCTGTCTAGTTTTATGCTAGCCCCAACCTCAGTGTAGTTTAGAGCAACCCAGGGATCTCTAAACTATGCCACATAGCAATAGTTCCCAAAGAGTCGTCAGCCCTCCAGGGATTTTTTTGAATGTAGCATGCTACAGACATACTGCCTCCCCTTAGTCCAAGAATAGGATTGCCATAGGAGCTGTCTACACTGGCAACAGAGTCATTAGGGGTTCCCCCACAAGAGGGTCATCAAGGCCTCTTTGTGCCAAAAGAGTGGTGGCAAGGCAAAGGGGACAAAGTGCAAGAGAGACTCTAGCCCTTCCTTTATTTCCTCACTCCAGCTGAAAATGAACCTTGTGCACAGTCACCCTAGGCCAGGGGTGGCCAAACTGTGGGTTATGAGCCACATGCGGCTTTTACTATTAGAATGTGGCTAGTGGAGCTCCCCCCCCCCCACCTCAGTTCTCCACCTATTAGACTGAGGGGGGAGCTTGGGACCTCTGCCTTGCAGCAGGGTGGTGGGGTAGGGGCTTCTGCCCAGTGGGGTGGGGGGGGTTGTTTCAGGGCTTCAGCCCAACAGGGCACACCTGCCAGGCTGTGGGGCTTCAATGGCAGCAGGGCTGAAACCCCAAGCCCCATCAGACATCTCCTGCAGGGCTGAAGATCTGACTTTAAACTTCTGAAGATTGGTGTATGCGGCTCAGAGGGCCAGTAAGTTTGGCCACCCCTGCCGTCAGCCAAGATATGATTTGGGTGGGGAATGTAGCAGAAATAATGTGACCCTGGAGGTTTTTTTCACTGTTGAAAAGCTCCTCCAGGCCAGTTTGGAGGAAGGACAGGTGACAGAATTCCCAGTCACCTTATCTGAGGTTACAGGAACAGTTGGTTTACCTAGATAGCTGCTATTACAGATCTGTTGTGGGAAATCTTCATTAATTCTTGAAGATATTCTGATGTTTAAAATTTTAAACTTAGAATTTGCTTTAAGCATAGGTTCAGCTTACACTGGCTTTTCACCTGTGGGAATTTTCCCCATACTAGTTGAACGCCAGTTTAGATTCCAAGACACTAAATCTGAAAATTATATAGTCACATGAAAGCAGGCAAATAGCACTATCAGAATAAATGGGACTATTCAGATGCTTAAAATTTAGCTAAATCTGTGTTTAAGTATTTGCAAGAGGTTGGAGCCTTCTGAAGGGGAATTTTTTAGAGCCTTGCAAAGAAAGTTTACTATCCACCCCTGTTAAGAGGACACTAACTGAAGAAAGATTGATGTATTTTTGTGTGGTTTGGTTAACATCTAACCTAATTCATGGAGTGGTAGGGCACTTCAGATTTACATAATTTGCTGGTTCAACATTTCAAACTTTTTTTTGTACACTGCTAGAAGGGCAGTTAAGACTTAATTCTCCCTCCCCCCTGCAACATCTGTGCTAAATCAAATTATGACTCAGAGGTAAATTAACACATTTTGTTGACTATTGTTCAAACCTGCTATCTAATTCAATCTTGAGCTGCACTTTCTCAGAACAGGTTTCTTGACCTAATTTAGCAACAGAAGCTGCAGATTGGATACTCCAGTACCTCTCCCCCCTAGTCTGTTCCACACTAGAAATGCAACATAGTGGAGGAGTTGGTCCCTGCTTTCAGGAATTTAGAAAATGGCACATAAGGAAAAGCAAGGCAGTATAACAAATTATTTATTTTTCTTCTCAGAAAGAAATGTCACAGATTTTCCAAAACATAGAACCAGGCATTTCCTAAACCTTCTACAGAAGGTTAAATAAAGATGCAAAAAATAAACAAACTAGTGGAATTAAAAAAACAAAACAAAACACACTAGCCAGTTTATCTTCCTTGCTAGGTCAACTGAGGATCATAGTCTGGTCTTACTTTAAAAACTGCGCTATATTTTCATCTGATAGGTGTGTGAGTCTTGTAAAACTACTTATTTAAAATAAATAGGTAAAAAAGTTTTACTATTGCACTTAATTTTATCCTCAAGCGAGAGAACAGTTTTGTATGCATCATGGTAATTTCTGTTATACACACTTCCACTGTATTCAAATAACACTTGTATGTATCTCAAGGGGGGAGGAGAGTGGAACTGCCCAGAAATACTGGGTCTTCTGTACACTCCTAAATTTGTTGATATTGAATGCAATCTTAACTATGAAATAATCTGAAGTCTTACACATTTGAGAAGACTAAGCTTCATTTAATTACACTGAGGAGATAACATTGCACATGGGACTCTCTCTCTTTCCAACACTGTATTCATTTACTAACCTTATGTTACACAAACCAGTGACCTGGGTGTGACTCCCTCCCTCCTGTTTGGCAGCAAGGAGTTTTAGGACCCTCTTAGGGTTCAGTGAAAGACAGGCATTCTGCAACATGTTATTCAACAGCTGCTGCTAGGAGACTTAGGAAGAGAGGTGAGAGAATTGGGTTTTAAAAGTTCTAGGATTACAGTAACCTCCAGCTTCCCTCTTGGTTAGTTTCATCAGTGGCGCTCTCAATTGCTTTCTGCAAACAAGATAGGGCGTTGTGCGAGTCACTCCCCTTTGGGTTTTTTTACTCGTAGCCTAATAGGCAAACAAGTGTTTATCTGTAAGTTATTTAAAAATAAGGAAACTAAGAAATTGCTTTCTACTTCTTTCACAGTCATTATCACGGACTTAATTCTTGCCATATCTCCCTTTCCTGAGTAAAATAGGTTGGATTAGGTGGAGGTTGTCTGGCTGATAAAATTACACCACGTAGGTGGTTGGTTAGCAGTTTTGTTCGCCAGACACCTGAGCTCACAAATAAATGCCCTTTTCCTAAGGGACCTGTGCCTTACAAGACTTATTTCTATCACTCTAAAAGATACGCCAGAAATTCGCCGTTTTCAAAACTCCGTGATTACAAAAAGTTACTTCAAAGTAACTTTTACACGTGTTTCCTTTTGCCTTCTTCCACCCCCGCGCGGATCTTGAATGGTTTCTTCAGATTCCTCTGAAGCCACTTAGGGTGCTCTCCTCCCACTCTGAACTGGACTCAGAATAGCCGCTGGTGTCGTCTGCATCAGAGACGGGCGAATATTGTCCACACATGGTCTGCGGCGTTTGGACATGAGGACCACACAGCTTCCCCCTGCCGCCATGTCTACTCGCCCCGGCTGAAAGGGGCAGAGAGGGCACTAGAAAATTCATTTCAGATCCGATAGCCCTATTTGGAGGGACGCTCTCAAAATCCACCCGGAGCCCAGGCTGTAAGGGCATTGTGGAGTGCCACTTGTACGGACCCGCGTTTTCCTCTTTTATTTGAATAATCTGGGCTACTCCCGACAGCGCGTAATGAGGTTGCTGATCCTCCAGAGCCTTTATGCTAGTGCTTGGACGGTTGCTGGGAAAATGAGGCTGGGTAGCGTAGGCAACCCCTGAAGGACCCCCGGGGGCCTGGTAGTCATGGTGCGGCTCTGTGGTTGAGGTGTGCTGCTGAATGCCCACCGCTGGATATGTGTTTTTGGCAGGAGCCTTGTGGCTAGGGAAAGGCTCTGCAGCTGCTGGACTGCTACAAGGTTTCCCTCGCTGCCGCCGGGATTTGGCACGTCTGTTCTGGAACCAGACCTGGGAAGAGATCAGTTATTAGCCGTAGGGATGTGGACATGTGTCACCATCACCATGCAGTGTTATGAAGCCTAGTGAGCTGAGATTGAGAGCTGGCAGGATCAGCCTCATCGAAAAAGCATGTTCGCCGCTGCAAAGAGCTGGTTATCTGGGCCTGATGTCTAATGATCGAGCGATTTTGTTCTGTTCTTAGAAGGGAGCAGCGTGGCAAGGCGAGGCAAGGAAGCGCGCACACGAAGTGGCTGGGGAGTTTGGAGACGGACAGTTCGCGGGATCCTGGCCTCACCCCTACAAATGACACGAGAGCCCTAGTCTCCTACTCACCTGGATCCTGGACTCCGGGATCTGGGTCATGTCGGCCAGCTTCTCCCTCAGGTTGATATCGGGGTACATGGTGTTATTGAAGACCAGCTCCAGCGTCTCCAGCTGAGCTGTGGTGAAGTTGGTCCTTTTCCTGCGCTGGGAGATGGAAGGCACCAGCTCAGCCGCGTCCCGGGGGAACGGGGCAGGCAAGGCAGCGGCCACAGTGGCCGAGGCGGGCGGGCTGAGATCCTGGGACAGAGAAGGGCAGCCACCTCCGGCCACTTCACTCCTGTCTGCAGAGATACAATGCAAGTCAACGCGTGCCTGGGCCGAGCTAGGGCTGGGGCGCAGCGGGGATCCGGTGCGCACAGAGCTGGGACCTACCTGTGGAGAAGGCGCTGGGGAAGCGGCCCTCCGGCGGGCCAAGGCCCCCCCCATGGGCTGCATTTTGGGTGGGATAGAGATCCATGGGGCTCTGCCCAACGTGCGGGGTGCAGAGCGCTGCAGTGGCTGAGCGGGCTGGAGAGACCAGTGTGTTTGGGTTTCCCTGCCCGCTAGGCTCCCTCCCCAAGCTCCTCTTTATAGTGGGAGCACAGAGGCCAGACGCCCGAGGGTGGATGGAGATTGGTCTCGGGTGATCAAAGGCTTCCCGAGCCAGCCGATCTCTTTAGGATGCAGGCGGGGGGCGGCGGGAGAGAGACAGATGATAGTCGCTTCCTTAGGACGGAGATTGACTCAAAAGGAGAAAAGTGCGAACCTATGGTGCGCCCATCCCCTGCGAGCTTTATTCCTAGGGGTCTTCTCAGCAATCCAAGCTGCTAACACTAACGCTGGCGTGTGAGCAGGAGGGATGGGCGCCTGGACATGGACAGGTCAAGAGAAATAGGTTGAGACACGTAGAGTAACCAGACTGCCCTGTATTCTGCACTCCCGCCAAACGGGACGCTCGGGAAGGGCTGTAGGAGAAAATGTTTCGATTGATTTAACACGCAGCTGTTTGGGGGGGCTTTAGAGGAAACAAACCCCTTCAACTGGTGCCTGAACGATCCGAACGTTGATACGTGCCGAAAACAGTCACTCTTAATAAAAGAAACGATTGGAAACCAAGTTCTCTGGGGTGGAAATTCAGAGGGGAAGCTCTGATTTCCGGGTAAGGAATTGTACATATGGGCTGGCCCTATACAAAACATTAGAAATCTGGACAATCCTCAGGTGGAAGATGCAAATCAGTATTTTATGGAGTCCCATCCTTTACATCATGATGTGCTGGAACTTTTCCCTTCGACAATGACATGCATTTGAAAGAAACTGGCTTTAATCCATCATAAATAAAAGTGGTAACCCGAAAGTGTAGTCACCTGATGGTTGTTTGGTGGAGTGCAGGGGGGAAGGCAGTCATCACAAAACCCATCAGAACACTTGACTTGTGTTGTTTGTTGTAATTAACAATAGTTAACGATTCTCCTTAGACCCTTTGGTTCACATGACATGCCTTTGCCTTCGTTTGGTAGGGTACTCCCTGAATAAAATAGTTCTCAGGGCTTGGAGGCTTATAAATGGATTGTTACTGCACTGTTGTTGAGCAATGTACTTTATCCATTAAAGTACACAGTGACCCTTCTTGATTGTGAAGCTGGTGGGTCACTCTGGAGGTGCATCCCTCCTTGAATCTTGCAGTTCTGGCCATGCCCCTACTGGGCTTTTAACTATTTAAACCACAGCTCCAGCTAAATAGGCATCAATAACCATTTATAGCATTGTTTGTCTCTATGTACATTTACCAGCAAAACTGTGTGCCTTGTTTCAAATGACTGTAAACACTATTCCCTAACAGGCATGATGTGTTTATACTCTCTTTTGGCCTAACTTTCCTTTCCTTGCTTATTGATTACAGGCATTTCTTTGCAATCAGTTAATCTATTCAGTTGATTTAATGCACAGGTGTCCCCAACCCCAGGTCCTCATTGATAAATTGCCAGAGAGCCATGCATCATTGTAATAGGTGTGTGTTCAACTGCAGTTTCATTGCTGGTGATCAGCTCTGTTCTTGCTTTGCAGTTATTAGAGAGAGAAGGACAGGGCAGGGGCTTCATTTTAAAGCTCTATGGACCACAATACGGGCATGCATTATGGGCTCAGTTCTGCAAATGCAAACAAGCATCTTAAGTAGTGTTCTCACAGGCCTGGGCCTTTAATGAGTCCCTGTCAAGTTTGTTAGGCCAGACACCTTGGTACTTAGTCCTTCTCAAAACATTTTCCTAGAATTCTTAGAGGATGTAGCTTTTCTTTTCCTACCAGTCTTTAGCGCTTGAGTATATACACTGAAGGTATGCTTTAGGGTGTGGAAGGACTTTATGTACCTTACAGACTGAGAAATGGTAAATAAAGTTATCTCCTGTTGATCTTCTCTCCTGTTTTGTTTAGGGAGTATCTCACAGTAAATTGTGCTTGTTGGTTTATAACATACCTGCTGCAGCAAAGATTTGTTCTCTGTTTTTAAGATATAGGCTACACACATCTGGAAATTCCTATAGGTAAATATTAAGCAGAGGCCTGTGTCACTAAAACATCTCTTCTCTCACTCCCACCCACTCACAACTAATGGGTGTAATTCCTCACAGTTGAGTGCAAGGGGCAGGGACGTCTGATAAATGCTTCCCAGATGGAGGGGATCAATGTAGATTTAATGCCAAAAATATTGAAAGTTGCTTCAGGTGTATACTGCTTACTCAGTTGTCTGGGAACAAAGAATGTAGGCCATATTTACAGGATGAAGGACTTTATCCTGGAAAGCTGTGACTCTGAAAATGATTTGAGGGTTGTGGTGGATAATTAGCTGCACGTGATCTCCCACTCCAGAAAAGCTAATGCAATCCTGAGATGCATAAATAGGGGAATCTTACTGAGGTAATTTCGCCTCAGTATTCTGCACTAGTGGGACCGCTGCTGGAATACTGTGTCTAGTTCTGGTGCCCACAATTTAAGACAGATGTTGATTAAACTGGAGAGGGTTCGGAGAAGAACCACAAGAATGATTAAAGGATTAGAAAAATGCCTTATAGTGATAGACTCTAGCTCAATCAATTTAGCTTAACAAAGAGAAGGTTAAGGGGTGACTTGATTACAGCCTGTAAGTACCTACATGGGGAACAAATATTTAATAATGGGCTCCTCAGTCTAGCAGAGAAAGGTACAACAATGGCTGAAAGTTGAAGCTAGACAAATTCAGACTGGAGATAAGGCATGAATTTTTGGAGGGAAATTAACCACTGAAAGAATTTACCAAGCATTATGGTGGATTCTCATGGACTCACAGACTTTAAGGCCACAGGGCATAGTTTGACTTCTACAATTGGGGCAGGGAGCTTAATGTTATTAATAATAGGTATAAATCTAACTTTTGGATTTACTGATTGTTAGTGGTACTTAAATTATGGTGTACTTAATGAGTGAGGCGGGGGTGAAGGTGGTGCTCCTTCCCCAAGCCCCCCTGTGTGGGGCAGACCCAAGCCTCTCCTCCCTCTTCCCCTGTGAGGCTGACCCAACCCGACTCGCTTTGCCACTTGCCTCCCTGAATGTATACCAGAGGTTTTCACACTGTGGGGTATGCTCCCATGTGGGGCCCTGGAGGAACACTTAGTGGTGCAAACAGCAATGCCTAGCAACATGGGCCAGCCATGCACAACAGGGGTCACCCCTCTGAACATTCCTCTGCACCATCTTTAGGGGGGCATGTCCCACAGTGTGAAAATCTGTGGTATACAGTTGGGAGGGTGATGCCCCTACATGCCCCACCCATGCCAGAAGGTACCATCATGATCATCTCATCTGACCTGCACATCACAGACCACAGAATCTCACTCACCCATTTCTGTAGTAAGCTCTGGCTGAGATACTGAAATCCTTAAATACTGATTTAAGACTTAATGTTACAGAGAATCCACCATTCACTGTAGTTCAAACCAGTACCTCAACCATGCCTAATGCTGTAGCGGAAGGCAAAAAACCCAACAACCTGGGTCTCTGCCAGTCGGACCTGGGGGAAAATTCCTTCCTGACTACAGATATGATGATCAGTTAGACCCACCAAACATGTTGGCAAGATCTACCAGCCAGACACCTGGGAAAGAGTCATCTGTAGTAACTCAGAGCCCTCCCCATCTAGTGCTCCATCTCAGGCTGTTAGGGACAGCAATCACAAGTGGGCCATATGCCATTGTAGGAAATCTCATCATACCATCCCCTCCATAAACTTGTCAAGCTCAGTCCTGAAACAAGTTAGGTTTTTTTCCCCCAATGCTCCCCTTGGACAGCTGTTCCAGCACCTCATTCCTCTCATGGTTAGTAACCTTTGTCTACTTTCAAGCCTAAATTTATGATGGCCAGTTTATATCCATTTGTTCTTGTGCTAACATTGGGTCTTAATTTAAATAACTCCTGTCCCTTGCTGATGTTTATCCCTCTGATGTATTTATAGAGACCAACCATATCTCCCCTCAACCCTTGTTTTGTTAGGCTGAACAAGCCAAGATCCTTAAGTCTCCTTTCGTAAGGTAAGTTTTCCATTTCTCTAATCATCCTAAAAGCAGCAAAGAGTCCTGTGGCACCTTATAGACTAACAGACGTATTGGAGCATGAGCTTTCGTGGATGAATACGCACTTTGTTGGATGCATCCTAGTAGCCCTTCTTGGCATATGTTCCCGTTTGAAATCTCCATCACTGACAATTTTTAAATCAAGATTGGATATTTTTTCTAAAAGATATACTCTAGGAATTATTTTGGAGATGTTCTATGTTCTCTTCTATACAGGAGGTCAGACTAGATGATCACAAAGGTCCCTTTTGGCCTTACCATCTCTGAATTTATGGCGACACCAACACATAATTTAAAAACAGTACTTCAGTTTCCTCAATGCAGTTATGTAAAGACTCCTTTTCCCAATGATACAAAATAAAGGAGGGACTAAATTCTGTTTACATCTTTAATATACAATTTGTACCTCCCCCATATATTCATGCAAGCCTGTTTATTCCAGAATAAGAGAGCCCCCACGTGTTATTCTGGAATAACCAAAGTATTTTAAATTCACATCCTACCTTATTCTGGAATAATTTTCCTGTTTTTAAAAGACATTCTGCCTGAACCCTGCAAAGAACATGAAACAATTGTTCAGAGAGGTGTTAACTGCCCCATTCATCTAAATGGGTTGTTAACTTCGAACCCTGCTACTCAAGGGGAGATGACAGGGAGAAATGGAAAGCATCTTGCTGTCACCATCTCATCATGCTCTTGTCAAGAAGTGGGGCTGAGTCTTCCTCTGGGATGGACACTAATTTGCCTGGTAACTGGAAATGATAGCTTTGAGATGAGGGAGGCCCAGCTTCTCTACCAGCCAGCAGATTTGAGTTTTACCCTTGTCACTGTTAATCCTAGTCATGGACCAGAGTGCCAATGTGCAAGCAGGGGCAGGGCCACAAGGGTGTCGGGGGGAGAGTTGCAGGGGACCCACATGGGGGTGTGCCTAAATCCCCATTTGCCTCAGTCCAGCCCCACTGTAACTGAAGGCAGACCTTGGACCTACATGCTTCCTTTTCCAGGTCAGACTTCCTATGAAGACAGACATTATATCAATGTATATTGAAAACAAACCCAGGAAAGAACTAGTATTGGGAGATAATGGACCTATTCCCAACCTGTAGATTTGGAAATGGGCTCAGTTCTTTGATCTTTCAGCACTTCCCTTGTAAATTGTCACTTATGTGACATCTTTAGGGCAACAGAGATTCCATGGGTTCTTTTGCACTTTCCTGTATCTTGATATTGAAAGGGGGAAGCAGGAGCTCCAATAACTAGCGTGTAATGATTAATATACTTTTCCTAAAAAATGAAATTATGAGGGACTCTTCACAGACTTCAAACCTTTAATTAAGAGACATAGATAGATGATATTTATATAGACTATAAAAAGAGGGGAAGGCAAATAGAAGAAAGATGGAACAGAATGCATTATATTCTAGGTGTCAAGTATCAGAGGGGTAGCTGTGTTAGTCTGGATCTGTAAAAGCAGCAAAGAGTCCTGTGGCACCTTATAGACTAACAGACGTTTTGGAGCATGAGCTTTCGTGGGTGAATACATGCATCCGACGAAGTGGGTATTCACCCATGAAAGCTCATGCTCCAATACGTCTGTTAGTCTATAAGGTGCCACAGGACTCTGCTGCTTTTATATTTTAGGTGTGGCACATTTTGTAGTCTGGATTCTACTTGGCTGCTATCACCACTGTGGTTAAGAATAACTTGGCATTTCCTTTATAAAGTGCTATTTTCACATCTTAATAATATCCTATAACATACAACTCAGTAACTTGGGCCCTGATCCTGTAATGAGCTTTGTCTACAGGTTCTCTGCCAATCAGAGCTGGGGGGAAATTCCTTCCTGACTACAAGTATGGCCACTAAAACTCATCTCTCCTGCCACCCACCACTGCTCATCTTTCATGATTTTGAATCCTGTTCCCACAAGGGACACTTGTTTGCTGTGGTGTCCATGATTGATTTAGTTGGAAGGGGAGAAAGGCACATTTAAATCTAGTTCCTGATGCTTCCCTCTAGTGCTGTCTAATTGCTAGATCCCAGTTCTATAAACCTAGCTTCCCCTGCTCCAGCCATTGCTGCTTTCCACTAAAATTATTCTTCACTGTGGTCTCAATGCCAGCAGCTTTTGCTAGGGAGAAAACAACTGGACTATTGAAGGGCAGGAAAATGCTAAGGGACTTAGCTTTTATGGTAACATTATTGCACTGGAAGAGTGTAGTGTATTTTTTTCCTTCTGTTTTGGGGGCAGTATCCAATTTATTACAAAGATGTTCCATAAGCAAACAGAATACCAACAAAAACTGGTGAAGCTTTCTTTGCAATCCTGAATGGATCTGAGGAGAGGGAGCGCTCTTAATACAACTCTAGATGCACATGTAAAATCTGCAATGTAATCTTGCAATATTTGTTCATTCTCTTACGCTTACACTAATTTTATTGTTCTAATAGGAATAGTCCAATGTGAATTTATTGACAGCCTTCTTTATGTAAGTGCTTTTCTCCTAAAGGTATGTATTTTAAATTTTATTTTTTTTTGCCACCACCTGTGCACTATATAATTAGGTGTGATTCAAGGAGTAAGGCAAATATCAATAAAGTTAACTAACTAGTGAACATTGGCTTATGCAAAAGATTTTCACTCTTCTCCTATATTATTCTAACATGTAAAGTTTACTGTGCAATTTTCATAGATATTACTTTCATGGACCATCTGGCATCCACAGTACAGTACATTGCTACAAAATGCTACGCACATTATTGGATGTAGAAACAACTGGGATAAGGCAATAGCATGTGAACCTGTGACTAAAGACTGTACCACAAACTAGTGCCAGCACCAGGTGAGTTCTGTGAATGGTGAGTGTATGACTCCTCACAGTCTCACAGGGCCCACAGAGATAGCTCACAATGTCTGTCAATATCTCTCAAAATGCACTGTTTTGGGAACAATGGTACAAGTTGCCAGAAATCATTGCCGCTGAACTGGTCTAGCTGACTACTAGTGCAAGCACAGGACAAAACTGCAAGTGTCATTATCATGATAACAGCATGAGGAGTGTGGATGGATGTAATCATTTTGTGCTTCAGTTAGTGTAAAGCCATTGATGAATTCATTTACAAATGATTGAGCTTTCCAGCCTAGTTGAGGCAGTTTAATCATGATCAGCTGATACAATTCTAAGCAGCCCTTATGTGCACTGAGTGGTACCACATATTTGATGTGAACCTTGGGTGAGTCACTCCCCTTCTCCGTTCCTCAGTTTCTCCTTCTATAAAATGGGGATTATGATACCTCCTTTATAAAGCATGTTGAGATCTAATGACAAAAAGTGCTACATGAGAATTATATATATTACTATGTTTAATATATACAACAATGCCATTTCCCAGCACTGGCAAACCCTCCTAGTGTAGATGCAGCTTATAGTGCCAAAAGAGCATTTGCCAGTATAATTTATACCAATTCCCCAAATGAAATAAGCAATACCAGCAAAATCTCTTTTGCCAGTATAACTGCACCTATAGTAGGACTTTCGCCAGCATAAAAATGTCATAAAAAAATCACACCTTTAACCAACATTGTTATATCAGGAAAAGTTTCTAGTGTAGAACTGGCCTTAGTTTTCCTCTTCTACCTAAGGATTCAGTTGGACACTAAGGACTTCCTCTTCTTAATTTCTATCCCATGACTCCTAGTTACTAAAGAACACCCAAAACAATGCTTCTTACTACGTTCAAATACTTGCAGTTGGTTATCAGATTCCCCTAACAGAGACACACATATGTAGGGCTATAAATTGAGGCATAGGTACAATACAGTTATAGATAGGGTCCTGGATCCTGAGATCTCATGTCATCATGCTTCTAACTATAAGCTTTCATTTAAAAATATTTATGTTTTGAACCTTATCCTTGTGAAGAAGAAAAGCTTGAAAATGTGACTTAAATATAACAGAGAGGGTGACACCTGCCTGAGTTTGCAAACATCCTGAAACAATAGTTCTGAGAGGTGTGAACAGTTCTGTCCATCTTGATGGACTGTTAACTCTGTAATCCTTGGAGGTGGGTCACCAGCCTTCATTCTTAAAGAAAAAGTAAGTAAAAAGTAAGTAAGTTTCTAACTCTTGTAAGTTAGAATGTGACCCTAGTGCACCCTAAAGGCTCAAAAAGCCTCAGGCAAATAAAAAGAACACCAAGTCTATTATTTTTACATAATTGCATGATTTTAAAGCCAACCTCGTGATTTTTGGTGAGCCTGTCCCACGATTTTTTAGCATCTGAGGTTGGCGATATTGCTACTTGGTCATCTGTGATAAATAAGGTGCTTTATTTGGATGAAAAGCACAGCTCTGACTCTGACCTGTTTCATGTTCTTGGACAAGTCACTTCTCCATATACCCCAGCTGCAAAATGGAAATAATTATGTTTATACCCCTCTCCCTGGTCCTTTATAAAGTGCTTTGAGAGCTACAGAAAAAGAGCACTCCAGAAAAGCCAAGAATTGTTGTTTCTTGGAGCTAAAACTATGCCATCAGCACCTGATGACAACAATCCCATAATCTACAGGTACCAATACAAGACACTGTCTTCTCCGGTAACCTTGCACAGTTGTTGCAGTGTCAAGCACCGTTACAGTTCACAAAGCACAGGCACAATTCTGCCAGCCAGTGATGTCCAGGGCTGCCAGGACTGGGCTATACATATGCAGATTAAAATAAATATGGGGCATCAAGTATTCATGCCCTTTCCAAAAGGTGGAGACTTGATCTCCATTGGTGAGAGCTTGATTATATCTTGCTTCCATCCATAATTCAAAACTCTTTAAAAAAATAAATATCTAAATCTTATTAATTTTGTTCTTTGGCCTTAGCAGTAAGGAACAAGTAGAATCTTGTGATTTGAGCCTTCTGCTTAGAAAGTAGATGTGACCTGGGACCCAGGAGGTGTGAGACATGACATCAGTCTCCCACGGTACCAACAGTGTATTCTGTTCCAAAGAGTTGATAAGAGCTTCAGACATAAGGAAGACCTTAAAAAAAAAAAAACAGCAGTGGGGGAGGCATAAGAATCCAAGGGCTGCATATGAAAAGATCAAGGAGCAGCATTTTCTAAACCTCAACAGGGACAGATTTGAGATCCCAGGTTTGGAGGGGACCCAAACAGAGCAAGGAGGCAGGAGCAAAGTATGTCTGATTGCTGGCAGCTGGCTCCCTGCTTCACTTGCGAGGAAGATGAATGAATCAGGAGTAGGAGGAAGATTAGAGCATATGGTCGGGGGAGAACTAGTAGGAAACTGTCTTGAGGTGGAAGGGGGTTAGGTCCATTAAGGGGAAGAGTCTATGTAGAGTGAAGGGGATTTTTGGTGAATCTGGGCTCTATTAAACCTAATTCTGGCTTTGAAGTCAGATGCTTTGGGAAAGACCGAAAGTACATAACTGACAGTCACTTGGGGCCCATCTTGTTCCTACTGAAGTCTATGGCCAGAATCCCACTGATGTCAGTGTCGGCAGGCTTGGGCCTTTGGGCACTTAAAGTGGGTTTACCCACGGCCCATCCTGAGACAGTGATTTTTAAGTATTAGTCCTAGATCCAGCTCTCTAATTTTATAGGACACAAAACTGAGAGAACCAGCTCCCACCACTTAGAATGGATAAACTACATTGCTCAGCTCATTACCATGGTTTGCAGATGGAATACAGGATCTTGCCAGTTACGTATTTTATGGATGTTTTCTTTAAAAGGGGCTATTGTAATAATTATCAGTCTAAGATATGTATAAGGCCCCTGTAACAATAGTATCCAAGCACCTCACCGTCCTTAATGAGTTTAGCCTCCAAATACCCCTGTGAGGTAGGGAAGTAACTGGGTCCCAGTAAATGAATTACAAGTGAAGTAAAAACAGAAGAACTAAGGAAAGGGACAAGAATCTCGTCTTCCTATGTTTTTGTGCAGAGGCTGCCACAATATAAATACTAGATAATAAATATTCAGACCACATCTGGAAGTTTGAGGGGTTAAGGCTGCTCTCAAACCCTGTATTCCTGCTGAAACTTGCAATAGATACCAAATACAGTTTTAATTAAATATCAGAATGAAAAGTCACAATCCTACTGATTCATTCACCGTCTGTCCTAGAATCAAGAACTGTGAGGAGAAAGAGAATGGGGAAGTATTATTTACCCCTTCACATAACACAAGGACCAGGGGTCACCCTAAGAAATTAATAGTCAGCAGGTTTCAAACAAATATAAGAAAGTATTTCTTCACACAACAGAGAGTCAACCTGTGGAACTCGTTGCCAGGGCATGTAGTGAGGGCCAAGAGTAAAACTGGGTTAAAAAAAAATTAAATTCATGGAGGATAGGCCATCAGTGGCTATTAGTTAAGATGGGATGGGATGCAAGCCTATGCTCTGGGTGTCCATAAACCTTTGATTGCCAGATGCTGGGACTGGATGACTGGGGATGGATCACTCAATAATTGTCCTGTTCTGTTCATTCTCTCTGAAGTAGCTGGCACCATCCATAGTTGGAACACAGGATACTGGACTAGATAGACCATTGGTCTGACCTAGTATAGGCCATTCTTATGTTCTTAGTCAAAGCCTTTTAGTGAGCTGCACCAAGTCTTGGTTTATATTGTTTTTTAGGGGTAGGAATTTGCACTGTTATGGTTATACCAGTACAAATTTTCCTACTCTAGATAAACTCTGAGTTACTATAGAAAATAATTATATTCCTCTGTATGTAACCCTCACACATATGCAGTCGATCTAATAATCCCTCCTCAACCTTTTTTCATTTGCAAACCCCTAAACAATTTCAAATGGGGGTGTGAACCCCTTTGGAAATCTTAGACATAGTCCGAGGACTCCCAGGGGTCTGCAGATCACAGGTTGAAAACCACTGTTCTAACCTTTCACAGACCCCTTAGACATACTCTATGAACCCCCAGGTGTCTGGGGACCACAGGTTGAGAACTGCTAACCTAATCCACTGTCCCCCCATCCCAACCAGCTGTATCTGAAACTGATCTTCCTTTCAGCTTCCATATTTTCCTGCTGTTCCCATCATCTGACAAACAATGTGGTTTTAGCACAAGTCTCACAATATTTGGTGTCCATCTTAAAAGCCACAGCTGCTGGAATTAAAGGATTGCATGGAGCAGCTCAATGATCACTTAAAACAAAAATAAAAACAACCAGCAGCCATCCTGGTTGTGGAGGAAGCTTGATCATGTGGAGTGAGTGCACCCTGAAGGTTCAGAAACCAGACAAAACCCACCATGGGTTTTGTATTTTCAATATCTCACAATTTTAAGCCAGTGTCATGATTTTTGCAGCCTGACTCATGATTTTTGTACAAATCTGGCAATATCTCCATCTGTTCCATGCATATTTGCCTGGGAAAGCAACCCCCTCCTCCCACCCTACCTGCATCTCTCCAGACAAGCAATATGATCCTTCCCCTCCACAAACACCCAGTCTGTAGCATCTGCGCTACCTCCTCACCATACACAACCTACTGAATCAGGTGCCCCATCCAGATGTCATGTTTTCTCCACCTGGAAGCGTTAGGAGCTAATTACAACAAAAATGCTTCAACTCTGATCATTCCTTTGAAGTGCCTCTTTTTATTCCCCCCTCTCATTTCAAATGATTCTCCATTATTCATTCTCTTCTCTTCTTATTTCTGTTGTGCTAATTGTTATCTGTTTTAGCCCTGATTTGTCAAAGGAACACCATTATCACCTCTTTAGTCTAATCCACTCCTTTGTTGTCTAAAGTTTTCCATCTCCCTCTCCCTCTATTTACTATTTATAATCTCATTCCCCTCTAGTACTCCGGCCCCCTGATTCTTTCCCGTGGCTTTTGTGTGTGACCAAGGCTAGCCCATCTTCCACTCACCTTTTGTGTGCCTCACGGGGAAACCAAGAATCCTGAGTTCTCCCCCTTTTGCCAAGTTTTCATCTGCCACTTGACACATGCCCAAATTATAATCAAATGCATTTATTATTCTAAATCAGAAAAATACCAATCCCAAATCTTGAGCCAATACAGATCCAAGAACTGTTTTCTACAGCTAGCTTAGAAATGCTCCTTCTCCCTATTGAACATAGTTTTGTGGTAGTACTGCCAAATGCAGTTTTGGGAGGGCTGTGAGATAAAACAGAGTAGAGGGGGGTAGCCAGTTAGATATAAAAACCTAAGTGCTCTGTCCACATTAACACATCCACTATTGCTAGCACCTGGGTGGTCCCATGATTACACCATTAGTGGCTAAAGTGGCCATGTGAGAGGCCTTGTCACTAGTTATGTAGCAGGAATCTACAAAACTGAATAGCAGATATTATCTGGCTGTTTTGTAACATGTGACTTGTTCAGGGCGAAAATAGTGTTATTCAAGGTGTTCATTTTACAGCATTTCCGAAGGCTGTCTTCCCTGCTGCGTTGCAAGGATGGAAAAACACGCGCTCTTCAAAGGGAGAAGGTAAGAAAATGAGGAATTTCTCACTGGTGTTTGTTCCTTGGCTGAGATATCTTCACATTTAGGCCTTCCCCATTAGATGAAACACCAGAAATTCATGGGGAGGCAGGAGGAAAATTAAAATAATTCCAGGGTTTACTTGCAGAACTCAACTTCAGTGTTTAAGGGCTTGATCATGCTCCCATTCAAGTTAATGGTGAAACTCCCATTGACTTCAATGGAGCAGGCTCAAGCTCGAAGGAAGTTTCCAGCTCTCAGGCTGTAAGACGGACCTCTACAATATAATTCAATGCACTGTAGTCTTGTTCACTTCTCCTATTAACAATAGACCCAAGGTAGGTGTGAACTCTAATCATATTCATTTTAATGGCACACTTAAACTTTCCACAACTGGGCTTCCTTATTAATAATGATAACCATTTCATTGCTGGCCAACTAGATTCATCAATTACCAAAGTCATCTTCATGTGCTAATATTACAACTGTACAAGGTGTTCATAGCACCCTGGAAGATCCACATTTGGTCATGTCTAGTTTGTTCCAATGCAAGATAGCTCCCTACAGCCTGTTCTTTAGTGCTTTATCCAGTCTAAATAGAAATGACGGATGTGATGGGGCTTCCCTTTGGTTAAATAAACAAGCTGGGAAAGCTATTTTCAGATCTGGTTTTGATTTAGGACTATGCAAAAACTGCAGACACACATAGCTAATGGAAACTCAGTGGCGGTATTTCTGAGGTGCTTTTTCTAACCTATACTACATTGAACAGGTTTAATGCTTAAACTGCTGTCAATGTTATTCAGCAGATGCAAAGCCCTCTGAGCAAACTATATAAGAGTGAATGACTTTTTTTCTCCCTAAAAAAGAAGATTCTCGCATAGATTTTCTTTCACCTCTGTAGATCTGCATTGCCTTTTATTTTAACTTTCCACAGTATGCAAACTTTTTTTCTTAAATATATACACACACACACGATTAAAAGTCCTGCAAAATTAGTTGTTATAGCTACACACTCTAATGCAACCAAATCACACAGAGAAGTCCAAGGGAAAATATTTTTTCAGTACTGCTGCCATGTGTTCAGAGAAAGCACATAGGGAACATACTCACCTATCCTCATAATTTTGTCTGAGACTCAAGCATTTCAGAAATTTCCCAGGCCCTCGGACTTGCCTGAAAACACCTGCAAAATAACTCTCATTGGTCTTAAACGTGTGAAGGGAGGAGCTAAGATATAGGAAACGTAGCTGCCTGTAGATGTCTCTTGGGGCTCACTACAGCAAAGGCTAATAGAACAGTGGACTGGGAGTTCTATTACTAGCTCTGCCTGTGCCTCACTGTAAACTCTTTAGGGCAGGGGCTGTCCCTCACTATGTGTTTGCACAGTGCCATCACTTTGGGGTCCTGATCTTGCTTGGGCCTTTCGGTGTTGCTATAACATAAATGTACCATAGGGCACTGAGGTGCAACACCTAAGGGGTGGGAGGAGTCAGGGAATGTTGAAAGGGAGACTTATTTTTGGTATATCTTTTGTGCAACTGATGCAATGTAACTCACATGTGACTTTAATAGCATAAAACTGGCCCAATGTCCTAGAACAGGGGTCGGCAACCTTTCAGAATTGGTGTGCCGAGTCTTCATTTATTCACTCTAATTTAAGGTTTCTCATGCCAGTAATACACTTTAACGTTTTCAGAAAGTCTTTTTCTATAAGTCTATAATATATAACTAAACTATTGTTGTACATAAAGTAAATAAGGTTTTTAAAATGTTTAAGAAGCTTCATTTAAAATTAAATTAAAATGAAGAGCCCCCTGGACTGGTGGCCAGGACCTGGGCAGTGTGAGTGCCACTGAAAATCAGCTTGCGTGCCGCCTTCGGCACGCGTGCCATTGGTTGCCTACCCCTGTCCTAGAATTTTAGGCATGAGCTTTTAAAATTAAATCAATTTAATAATCAAAGGGGTCAATGTGAAAGGTAAAAGATTTAAATGCAAACATATATTTGAAAATTTCTCCAACTCGCCCTCAAACTCTTTTCTATTTTCCTGGAAAATGTTTGTCTGTTGAAAATTTAATTTTTCTACAAGGGGGCAATCTGTTTCTGAGACTATTGTCTTAGGAACATTGTCCAAGGGCTTTGTTAATGCAGAGATAAGGTTGACTGACAGTGCCTAGTAAAGTTCCAAATGTTGAATTTACCTATACTTAACTCTATTTCCTGCTTTTTCAGTGGTTTAAGGTACATGCTAACTCTGACCTTAGCTCTGCCCCCTGGCGCTGGCTAGAGTCACTTGGGATAAGCTGTAAGTGTCAACCAGGACTGCCTTCCAATAAGCAGACATAAGGAATGGTGTCATTTTCTGTCGTGCGTTGGGTTTATGGGCAGTGAATTTCCCTTATTTTCTGAGGAAGTAGCAGTAGTGAGAGGAGCACCTGGGGTGGCACCAGGAGGATTCCTGGGAACACCTCCCTGCCACTCATTTCCCAGGTCTGCCCATCTCCTGGCCCCTTCTTGCCCCCCAGTAGGTCTGAAGGGGCCATAAGGAGGAAGGAATGGGGTAGCTGCTGAGTTATGAGGTGTGCATCTACCAGCTATGGTGCATATGGCTATGCGGTGCATATCTACCAGCAGTAAGGGGGAGTGGAGGGGAACTTAAGGGCAGGTCTACACTCAAAATACTGCATTGGAACAACTGCACTGATGGAGCTGTACCACCTAAATGCTTTAATGAAGACAATCAGTCTTGATTACATTACATTACCCAAATGCAATACTTACTTGAGTCGTTCATCTTCCCTCCATTTAATTAATGCTATTTTCTTTGACAATACTGCTAAAGTTGAAATCTGCACTCGAGCTGGGGCCTGGGCTCTAGGACCCAGAGCTCGGGCTTCAGCCAAGTCAGCTGGCATGGGCCAGCTGTGGGTGTCTAGCTGCTGTGTAGGCATACCTGAAGTGTGTATGTGGACTTGAAATATCAGCTCTTAAACCTGAAAATTTGGTCTCATGGCAAAAATTACAGAAGGGGCTCTTGCAGAATGCAATTAATGTGCATAACACACACACTCAGAAAGCTGCCAAGGGTAGGGCTCAGAACCATGGTACATGGACCTGCTTGTGTTCAGTGACCACAGCATTTCACCTTGAGTCGCCCACTTACTCTGACATCAGGTTACCTGCAAACACTCTGGCTTGTAATAGGGCCCCAGTCCTGCTACACTGGGCACAGATAACTTCCTCCAGCACAGCCTCTTCCTTCAAGCCTCACTGCACATCCAAATTTTATTCTGAATAACCTTTAAATATTGTCTTTCAAAAGAGGCAGTGGATGCTGGACACTCACTGAGATCAGTCCTGAGGAGGTGAACCCAAGTTTGGGAGGATCAGAGTCCTAGTCTAAACCAGGTATGTACAAAATATATATATAATAACTATAACATGTTGACATCATATGATTTTTAAGGAAGAGTGTGGATGTATTGCAAGAACCCCTGCTCAGACAATCTCAGATATGGATCACTATATCTTCCCCTGATTCCCATGAGGCACAGCAATTTTCAAGACAATAAATGATATGGATTTTAGAGCATGTAGGAAAAACAGCTGTTAAGTAGTGAACTAGTCTCACCTTTAACTATGGTGGTCAATTAGCCCACTCTGATCTAATAATAAAAAGGTCCAGATTTCTTCATTTAGAGCCTGGAAAAAGTGCAGGAAGATGTTCAGATATGAGTCACTTAAACACACAAGCTGAAAAATTGTTCTTATAGAAAGAGTAACATACATTTTCCAGTGGAAAAATCAACTAGAAAGAATAGCTTAGGGGTTTAGAAATGAGATGCAGAGTTTTTCACTGGGTGAAACCCACACAAGATAGTCAGTGACCAAAACTTGTCAGTGTTTTCTGGAGGTTCAGTGGTCTGTATAGAAAATGGATTGGTCTCAATCCAGTTCCCATTGGAGAAGTGTCTGCATATCATATCCCAACACCACCAATGACACTCATTGGCAGGGTTGGCCGATGCTGGCACTACTGTGTCTCTTGCAAAGAGGATTTCTCTCTCCAGGCCTATCAGTCCCACCAGCAAGAAATTCACTTTTAAAAAACTGACTAATTAAGTGAGAGGAAACCAAGAAACCACAACAAGCTGATGGTTAGTCAGGAATAAAGGCCTTGTCTACAGAGGGAATTTTCCCCAATTCCAGCAGTCAATGACTAACCAGTTGAGCCTACTCTGTTTCATGCAGCATTAACCAGAACCATCTAACATGTCTTTAAACAGTGCTCTCTTTGCCAAAACTAAGGGCGAAATCATGTTTATCATAATGCTACTTGTGTGCTGGTTTAGCTTTTTGAATGCGAAGCATTTGTCAACATAGACACGCCTGTGTTCAAAGCAGTTTACTGGTTAGGTTGGTGAAATGGTATCTTAAAATTCAAGGGTCTTTGGACAATGGCAGCACGTTTTATAGAAGTGGTTGGGGCCAAAACAAAACTTCTCCTCCCCACACTGCAGCACAAGTTCACATAGAAAGCTACTTTTCAGTGGTGCTGCTGCACCTGTGTGTGGATACACTTCATAGTCCTTCAGTATATACTGTAACCGTTATAGAGCTCTCCCTCATTGCCTTAAAACTGGAGTGTGAAATAGAGCACAGCGGGAGCCTGGTGTCACCTGGGCATTTTCACTGCTGTGATGTCTGTTAGAACTTCAAAGTAGACTGTAGCCGAGAACAGATCGGTCTTTGATTAGAAACTCAAAAGGGGAAGAGTGATATGTGTTTCCACCTTGGGAAGTACCTCAGCAAGCCCAGGGCATTTATACAAGAATTGTGCAACAAAGTATTGTTAGGTATTTGCAATATTCTCACCTTCCCAGCTCATCACCGTCTGGCATGTATACACCTTGGACACCATTTTTTTTGATGACGGGGCCAGCTAATCAGATGTTTATAGCCCCCCTAAGGTTTGACACATTCATCCCCACCTCTCACCAGCTCGCCTCTGTTGGGAACGTGTGGGTGTCCGCACTCGGCCGGGATATTGTCAAGGCTAGATCACATAATGCCAGCATGCCCAAATCATTGCTCTATGTCTTATTCAGCAACACTTGATATCTTGATGCAGTTGTATTGTTGCTCCAGTTATTACATGTGCTGTTCAGAAAACAACACAAACAAGGGATAAAAGGAACTAAATAGAGCGTGTCTTGAATTTTCTCCTAGAAGAGAATCACTTTAAAAAGGGGGAAGGTTGTTCTTAAGTCTCTGTTCTCAGCGAACAAATGAAATGATAGAAACTGAAATGAGCAACAGGGAATGGATCAAGTGGTGATTGCCTGTTCTGTTCATTCCCTCTGGGGCACTTGGCATTGGGCACTGTTGGAAGACAGAATACTGGGCTAGATGGACCTTTGGTCTGACCCAGTATGGCCGTTCTTATGTTCTTATAATGAGATTTTGAAGAAATGTTAGCAACAGTTTGTATAATTGCCAAAAAAAACACACCCCACCCTATTTGATTACTGTGCACCATTTCAGCCCTGTGGACCACATCCCCCCCAGTGCTTAATTGTTAATGAAAGAGGTGCTGAGGCTCAAGCAATTTTTTTTTTTTTTTAACTTTCATAACTGACATGGCAAGTCCAGAGGTGCCAGGCTATGAACTGCCAAGCCTAGAGCTGTCGGGGCTGATCCCCACTCTGATGCAGGAACAAGGAGGAAGCAGCTTGTGCCTCCTCTATCCAGGAGGCTGCCCTAACTTACACTCCTGCTTCAATTAGCTCTATTGGGTTTTGTAGGAGGACAGGTCTGCTGCCCTGGCCCCAACTCCTCCTTCCCTGATGTGCCTAGAAGGGGTGGTGAAGAGCTGGCAGAGGCTATTCTGCATCTGAGTGGCATTAGGGTATCGTGCTTGTCTGTGGCCCCTTTGTGCTACCCAAGCTAGTGTAAAGGGGCCCCAAGGCAATACTAAATCAAGCTCTCTGGACTTAAGTGGGGCACAGGCCTTGTGCAGATGCTCTGCAAAGTGGTGAATTCACCATCTGTGAAAATTATTCCGTTACCCCAAGTGTCTCTGGGCCCCGCATGCATTTCTCCAAACCCAGTGTCATCATTTTTTAAACTGTGACTATCCTGTTAGTAAACAATACCAGCCTGATCGTCCTGGAAACTGATGGACTGAGCATATCCACAAGGCAGGTACAGCCTGGGCAACAGCCATCCTCATCCTCCCTGACTGAACTAACCTCGTTATCTCTAGCCTGCTTCTTGCTTGCATATATATACCTGCCCCTGGAAAGTTCTACTACATGCATCCATCGAAGTGGGTATTCACCCACGAAAGCTCACGCTCCAAAACGTCTGTTAGTCTATAAGGTGCTACAGGATTCTCTGCTGCTTTTACAGATCCAGACTAACACAGCTACCCCTCTGATACTTTACTCCTGAAGCAACCAGTCTCCCTGGATAAGTCTTTCACAGTGCTAATCATAATAGATGCAGACCCTGAGCGCAGGGAAGAGAAAGGAACAAATGCATAAGTTTTACTAGCCTATGTCACCATACAGAGGCTTCGTATGAACCTCCTTCCTGCTAGCAATAGATGAAGGTTGCATGTTGGGGATAGAATTTATATGAGGACTTGAATCTATTTATCAGTTATGTCAATCTGCAGCCAGACCTGAAAAAGATCAATAATGCTCTTTGAAAGCGTAACAGCTGCTGCTCCACACACACTCTGGTGCATTATCAGTCAGGCCTACTTCATGCGAACACAACCAACAGAAAATGTTACAGCAATCATCTTATTATATAACTCAAGGAATTCAGAGCACAGATGCCTCTTTGACAAGCAGGAATCCAAGGCTGTATCATGTCAATCCAAAAGTAATTTCTTCTAGATTTGTATAAATCCTCCAATTTTACCTGTGATTTGGGCACATGGTATAAGCCAAGGGTCGGCAACCTTTCAGCAGTGGTGTGTCTAGTCTTCATTTATTCACTCTAATTTAAGGTTTCACGTGCCAGTAATACATTTTAACATTTTTAGAAGGTCTCTTTCTATAAGTCTATAATATATAACTAAACAATTGTTGTATATAAAGTAAATAAGGTTTTTAAAATGTTTAAGAAGCTTCATCTAAAATTAAATTAAAATGCTGAGCCCTCCCCCACCCCCCGACCAGTGGCCAGGACCCAGGCACTGTGAGTGCCACTAGCAGGCGTGCCATAGGTTGCCTACCCCTTGTATAAGCAATCCCTGTGTAGTAACATAGAGGCCGGCAAATGTATCATTTCTGTAGCTTTGCTAACTCTTAATACTGGAGAAGCATAAACTCATTTAGGCCTTGTTTACACTGGAGAAAATCCATTATGTTAGAAAACATGTTAAACACGTTCAACAGGATTTTGCCCATAGAGTAGACAAGAACAGTTGTGTTTTAAAATATTAGCTGGTCATGGTTAATCCTAGGCTTCCCCTAGTAGCAGGATCTTAGAAGAACATGTTCATTTCTGAAATAGAATTTACTGATTTACAGTCAGCATACTAGTTCCATCCACTTGGAATTCTGCTAGCTGTGAATACCACACACACAAACAAATTCTTGTCCGGAGTAGGTGGCTGATCTCTAACTAATGAAGCTGGAGAAGACCCAGTTCTGTATATGCTGCAGTAAAGCTCATTCTTTTATAAATCTGAACAAACATTTGGCTAGGGTAGGTGTTAGTCCCCACGATTTAAGATGGTTCCTTAACAATTTTTTCACTTATATGGCAGCTTTTGGTTGAGGATCTCAAAGCATTTTCCAAAGCTGTCAATGTATTATTGTCTTCATTTTGCATATAGGGAAACTGAGGCACAGAGGGCTTAAGTGACTTGCCCAAAGTTGCACAAAAAAGTCAATGGCAGAGCTAGGACTAGAAGCCATGTGTCCTGACTCCTAGCTTCTTGTTCTAGCCACTAGACATCACTGCCTGGTGTCCTGACATTACAGGGTCTGTAACTCCTTGATGATGGAATTTGATTAGTTCAAAATCAAATGGTGGGGCCCAAACAATGTGCATATATTTTTGTAAAGCTATTGCTTCTTTGGAGGAGGCAGGAAAGTGTTTTCAAAAGAAATAGCATGAGAACTAAGATGAAATGCTTCCAATTAGCCCATTGGGAAATGCCATCTATCAGTCGCTTACTGGCCAGATTAAAGGATTCAAACTGCAACTCATTAGCAAGGAATAAGATGATTGAGAAACCCATGAGTGCATATTGATAAACCCATAAGTTTCGTTTGTAACCTGAAATGCAAACCCATCCAATGCCCAGTGCACATACTCCCATGCTCTACAGTGTGAGGAGGGAGGGTATGGAATCTTGAAAAGATCAGGTAATTTACAGGAGAATATTCTGGAGGCGGGGTCTGACTGATGCTGTGCTCCACATTTAACTAGGAAGCACAGCAAACTTGGCCAGATCATTACCAGATGATTGACCTACCTCAGAGCTAGTTTGCCTTTGGAGGGGTGGAGCCTTAGTCTTACACCATCTCCCCCAGGCATAAGCAAGATTAAAAGAAACATGCTGTAGCAGTTGAAAGAGGGAGTCTATCTCCGATCAGTCACGTGTTTGTCTATATTAGGCATTCCTAAGGCCCCAATGAACTTGCTCTCTAAGCACCCGTGTGAATTAGATAAAGTGCTCGCTTTCTCATCTTGCAGTGCAGAATGAGAACAGACTGAATCATGCTAAAGCCACGAATGAACCTGCAAGACAGAACCGTGTTGAAGGACAGTGGTGGTGTGTCCAGGTTGTTTTTGGTTTTTTGTGGTGTAGCTAGGGCCTTTGGAGCATGGCTGGAATATGGTGCTGCCAATGTCTAAGCAGCATGTAAAGTGGTGGAATGCTCACAACGTTTGAGAGGAAATGGTCAGGTGACAAATACTAAAGCAGCCAGAGGTGACAGGGCAGTTAGGCAAAGAGAGAAATTATTATTATGCTAAACAGGGAGACCCAGAATGTGAGTGGACACGATGTGATCCTGTCTATGCTACACAGAATGTCAGGGTTGGAAGGGACCTCAGGAGGTCATCTAGTCCTGGTCAATACATCTTGGGTTGTGCTAAACAGGAGTGTGTGCTTATTACGTTCTCTCTTACAACACAATGGTGCCGTTGGTGTGGATGAGGTATAACTGCCCCTGTAGTAGTGGTCTATAGTCAGATTCTGCTCTCCGCTCCATCAGTGGAACGGTGACAGCATAATTATCTTGAGATAGCTGAATTTGGCCCCCTAAGTCTTTAGAATAGTAGTTATTTTACTTGTAGGCATTTCTATTGTGCTTACCTTCCTGTACCCAGAGCGTGTGAGTGCCTAACACAAGAATGGATGGGGAAATTGAGGCGCAGAGTGATCAGGTAATTTACACAAGGTCACATAGGAAGACTATGGTAGAGCCAGAATTGAACCTAGGCCTCCTGCATCTCAGGTCAGTGCTTGAAACACAAGACCATCCTTCCTCTCATATTTGAAAAATGTCAATCCCTCCTCACCATCTCTCTAGTGCAATCATTTACCTTTTTCTGAACTGTTTGTTATCCCTGCTGGAAATGTCACGAGAGCAGGGCTGGGCTATTGCAAAGCTCATTCCTGGGCAAATGGACAAAATATAAGCACAGTTATCCTCTTCCTGCAGTTACATTTCAGCAGGGATAACCATGGGCATTAAAGGGGGAAAAGGGAGGCTGTTTTTTAAATGAGCGACTCTTTGCCCAGGGCTCTGCCTCTCTCTCTACCTTATTGGTCCAAATGATAGCTAGGGCTCTGTGGCAACATAGTTCTACATAAGATTCTGGTCATGCTGTTAAAATGGCATTGTGGCATTCTGTTCATCTTCAGATCCAATGTTCTTAGTGTAAGAGTAAAGAGATTTTCTCTCCCTCCCCCCCTACACACTGTAATCTCTGTAAACTCCTGCTGAATCTGAGAGCCAAGCTGGGTTATTTCTGCCTCCCGCACCATCACCAGTAAATAAGTCCTTCTTGGGCTCAGAGATGTTATAAGCTGGATTTACTGGACAGTTCTCTTGATGCATGTGCCAACTCCCTAATCAGCTGTGAATCTGAGTATACAAAAGGTGCTATTTTCACACAGCCACTTTTTGGACCACTGCCACAGTCACCAAAGTCAAGACAGGGCTGCTGGAACTCTGTATCACACTACAGGGCTCGGATCTTTGATGGGATAGGAGTAACAGAAGCATCCTAGATGTTGTGGATTCACTTGCAGACCTTAAAACCCAAGCTCTGTTCTGCTCTAGGTGGGTGTTAAAACCCTGATAACATTGTCAATGAGAGCAGACAAAGGGCTTGTCTACACACAAAAGATGTTCTGCTTTAAGTATGCTGGTATAGTTAAAGAGGTACAATCCCTCTAGTGTGGATGCAATTATACTGGGAAAAGGTGCTTTTGTATAGGCCAGTGGTTCTCACAGTGGTACTGCTGACCTTTACGCACTGCAAGCATTGCAGTGTGACCCCCCACTTTATAAATTAAAAACACTTTTTTTTTGTATTTAACACTTTTATAAATGCTGGAGGGGGAAGCGGGGTTGGGGATGGAGGCTGACAGCTCACGACCCTCCATGTAGTAACTCGCAACCCCCAGTTTGAGAACCCATAGCTATTCCCATATGGAAAGGGCAATAAGCAGTACCAGTAGGTACATTCATACCAATATAACTGCATCTACACTACATGTCACTATTTGGGTAAAAAAAGCACACCTCTGACCAAAATAGTTATATTGGCACAAAAAACTGCGTAGACTAGGCTGAATATTGCAATAGCATGGATTTGCACCAATATCTTTGGTCAGCATTCTCCCTTCCTGCACTATGGTGCAGCAGACAGTTGAGTTCCTCCCCAGAGGTAGCTGCATTTCAATGGTGTTCTATGTATATAATTTAGGAGTTGCTTTAGGATCCTTGGGCTAAAGATACTACTATCAAAGAGCAATTACACCCCTTGCACAGCAGATAAGGTTTTGTTCCCAAGAAAACAACAGACTGCTGCTAGTGAAAAGTGTGTCTTATGTGGTGGGGTTTTGTTATCACAGCTCTGTAAATGAAATTTAGAGTAAAATTTTCAAAATCCCTAAACGATTTAGGAGCCTAAGTTCCAGTGCCTTTCCATGAGATTTAGGGTCTGAAGTGCCTAAGTCACTTTTGAAAATAGGATTTAGGCTCCTTAGTTACCCGTTGGCCTTATCTACATTGGGGTTTTAGCCACCGGTGCGGCTGCAACAACGTATGATTTACACCAGTAAATCGTTACACCAGTATGCTAAAACCCCTGCATAGATAAGGTCTAAACTGCAGGCAATGAAAGTGCAACTGACCCTCATAGAACTCATCCTGACACTCTCTTGTTCACACTGAGATGTATTTATTCTACCAGTAGTTCCAATAGTAAGCTCTTTCATGAGAGTTTGGCAGAATCAGGACACACACACACACAGAAGAATAAGGGTGTGTTGTGTCAACAGTGCTAGGTTAAAACTTTGAGTTTGTAGCCACATGCTCTCAGGGGAACTGGTGCATTGCTGGGGTCCAGTGGTCCATACATAATAGGGTGGGAGGGGAAGCTGGGCTGCTATAGAACTGTAGGACATGGGGGGTGTTTTTGTTTGTTTGTTTTTAGGACACTGGGGATAAGTTTCGTGCATTCAATAACCTCCCAGCCAGAGACTGTTCTCATCCTCCCATCTTCTGTAGATTGTTCTGAGGCTGGCATTATCCTCTGATAAACATGGGCTCCATCCTGCAAGGCGATGAGCTCTCTCCAGTCTAGTCCCACACCTGGCAGGAATAGGGCCCCGTACTATGATGTTCCTCCATTTACCTCAGTCTCAAGCATTGAGGCACCAGAATGGCTTCCACACTCCTCAAAATGTGACGAGTAAATCATTGCCTGTGGGGGCTGGTTGTCCTGAGAAGGGAAGACAACTCTATTGACATTCTGCAGCAGTGATAAGGGGAAGGTGTCTGCCTGGTACAATGGCCACAGTATGCCAGAAGCCTTGGCTTCTGATCCCATGTCAGTGACCTTCCACACTGATCAGGGAACCTATTTGACCTTTTCCATGCTCTTATGCAGGCTTTGTATGTAAACTGGGGATTCAGAAGGATGGTCAGATTAATTGTCCCTCCACTATTCAGGTATGTCTACACCAGAGGTCGGCAACTTTTCAGAGGTGGTGTGCCGAGTCTTCATTTATTCACTGTAATTTAAGGTTTCGCGTGCCAGTGATACATTTTAACGTTTTTAGAAGGTCTCTTTCTATAAATCTATATTATATAACTAAACTATTGTTGTATGTAAAGTAAATACGGTTTTTAAAATGTTTAAGAAGCTTCATTTAAAATTAAATTAAAATGCAGAGCCCCCTGGACCAGTGGCCAGGACCTGGACAGTGAGAGTGCCACTGAAAATCAGCCTGCGTGCCGCCTTCGGCACATGTGCCATAGGTTGCCTACCCCTGGTCTACACTGTAGTTGGGAACGTGCCTCCCAGGCTGAGCAGACAGACTTCTGCTAACAGGGTTCAACTATCATGCTAAAAATAGCATTGTGAACATTACAGCATGAGCAGTGGCTTGGTCTAGTGGCATGAGGCCAAGTGCACCCAATCCCCTGGATCCTAGCTCAGCTGGCTAGCCCGAGCCACCACCGGTGCCGCAACAGCCACACTGCTATTTTTAGCATCCTGTCAGTGCTGCTTTGTGGCCTCACCTGTTCCTGTTTTGTTCTATTCTGTACAGGTTCTCAAACTATCCAAATCACTGTAGTACTTGAGCACCTTCCAATAGCATGTGAAATAACATGGCAAAGGCCACGTCTATCCTAGGAGTACAGTACCGGTATATGACACGGGCAAAGTGCCCCTAGGGTGGATGCAGCTATAGCAGCAAAGCTGCATTTTGTACCTATAGTAAAACCACCCCCTGTGAGCAAAACAAGACAGTTTTGCCAGTATAGCTGCATCTACACTAGGGTCCTCTGCTGGCACAGCTATGTCAGCCAGGGATCACAGCTCATCACATCCATGACCAACATAGTTATGGCAGCAGAAGTCTGTAGTGTAGACCTGGCCTAACATTTGTCAGATGTGGTTCATTCACAACAAAATGAAATTCAACAAAGACAAATGTGAGGAGCTACACTTAAGGAAGAAAAATTGGTGGCAGCAGCACTGCTGAGAAGGATTTGTGAGTTGTGGTGGATCACAACCTCAATATGAGTCAGAAATGTGATGCTGTTGCAAAAAAAGCAAATGCAATTTTAGGTTGCATTAACCGAAGCATAGCATGCAAATCACGGGAGGGGATAGTACCGCTCTACTTGGCGCTGATTAGGCCTCAGCTGGAGAACTGTGTCCAATTTCGGTCACCAGTGTATAGAAGAGATGTGGAGGAACTGGTAAGGATCCAGAAGTGAATGTCAAAGATGATCAAAGCGATGGAACACAAGCCATATGAGTAAAGGCTGAAGGAACTGGGTATGTTTAGTTTAGAAAAGAGGAGATTGCGGGGGGAGGGAGGGAGATATGATATCAGTCTTCAAATACTCGAAAGGCTGCCATAAAAAAGATGGAGAAAAGTTGTTTTCTCTTGCCACGAAGGGCAAAGCAAACTGCAGTGGGTTCAAACTACAGCTGAGAAGATTTAGATTAAATATCTGGGAAAACTTCCTAGCTGTAGGAGCAGTAGGACAATAGAACAGGCTGCCTAGGGAGGTTGTGGAAGCTCCTTTTCTGGAGGTTTTCAGAAGGAGGCTGGGTAGCCATCTGTATTGGATTGTTTAGCAACAGCAAATCCTGCATCTCGGCAAGGGGTTAGACTAGACAACTCTTGCAGTCCCATCTGACCCTTTGATTCCATGATGCTTTCTAGCTTACAGTCCCCAGGGAGACAATTGTGTGCACAGTGTAGGGTTTTGTTTTAATACCGTTTTTTAAAAATCTGTGCAGGAGCTGCTAGTTCAGACTGCAGATGTGCTCTACTGCTCAGCTGTAGATGTGTTGCTGCTCTAATGACATGCTGGGAGGGGTAGCCGTGTTCTCTTAAAGAGGGACATCTGCTGTCCAGTGAAGGGCGGTGTTAACAAAGCAAAGCAGCATGCACACACATACAGAAGTGACCACACATCTTTCAAGGGAGGATCTCAAATCGCTTTGCAAACATTATTTCACTACATCTCGGAACACCTGTGTGAGATAGGGTGTCATTATCTCCATTTCACAGATGGAGAAACTAGAGAGCACTGGGGAGTGCCACTCAATGAGTCAGGAACAGAACTCAGGTGATCTGACGCTTGGTTCCCTGCTCTCATCACACAGCATGTTGCCTCTTTCCACTTTGTTGTCAGTTCTCTTTGATGGGAGGGGAATTATGATCCTTTAAGAAGGAAAAAGTGAGTCTTGTCAAATGCTTAGTGCCCTTCATTTTTTTTATTTTATTTAATGTTTCCCAGCAATTTATTGGTGTTTATTACTGCAACAACAAAAATAGATGAAAGTTGGTGGGGAAAAACATTCATAATTTTTCTGGGTAAATATCAGGGTTTATTTTGGTGGACGGAAGGACGGGGGGGGGCGGGAAAAGTAAGTAAATAGATTGAATTCCATTCATCAAAGCATTGATGTCATTTGCCACAGAACTAAAACAGGACTCAAAACACAATGTTTAAAGAAAACAATATATCTCTAATCCCCACATACAACTTTTCATTTGAATAAACAGTTTACTATTGCAGACTTAGAACTATTAGCCTATAAATATTTACACTTAATTATTGGGCCACACCATTTGCACTGCATACACTCAACTCCATCTTTTTCTCCTGTTGTGGTTTTTTTTTAACTTTTTTGAATACTTCCATGTGTTCTGAAATGTATTCTGATACAGATTTTCATTTTCTTCCCATTTTAGTGTGTCAGATCTTTAAACAGTTATCCACTACACATTTAAGCTGTGAGGTGGTGGGCATGAGATTCATCAGTACGTTCAGATATGCACACACTTCAGAGCTTGTGTGTGTGCCTGTTCATTTTTTGTGTGTATCTTCTAGACTAATCCATAGCCTTACTTCAACAGGCAGCTTTTCATATACACACAGACTAATGTATTATCAGAATACATATATCTCATGCAATGTATTGTATTTTCCTAATAAAACAAGTTATTTTTAATATATATTTGAATGATACAAAAGAAGGGTGAAAACTGAAAAAAAACAAATAATACTTTTTGTAAAACCTGGGATTTTTTCAGTAAAAATTGGTTTAAACTGAAAATGAAAGGACTTACTAATGCTGTAATTGGGGAGGAGGAAGAGGGGGTAAAAAAAGAAATTCAGTGTCAATTGCCTGATCAGTGTGATGGAACTATCTGATACTTGACTCATTCAAGTTCTCCTACTGCATTTCCAAATTTTTACTGCTAGCTCCAAGATCTTCTTGTCATGTCCTCATGCTGCTTTCCATCATGTTTGTGCATATTTAATTGTCCGATCATTGCATTCCACCAAGTCACTCAAGTAGCTGGCACTGCAGGAGATGCTCCATCTTTTGAGGCGCTCTGCCACAGTCCCAGATATTGGGGCCAATGAAGTAGCCCACTTGATCATTGCGTCTCTAGGTTGTCCAACTCCAGTGTGGAGTCAATTAAAGCAATGCCTTATAGTCCAGGGCTAGTCTGCACCGGGTGGTGGATGCTTGACTGGGAACTGGATCACACAGGCTACAGGGCCTTGTTTGTCATAATTGACCTCTTGTCTGTTTGTGTGACAAATCAAAGGGTTTAACGGTGACAGGAGAACTTTGTCATGACTTCAGTCAACTCAGCACCAATGTTATATCATATAGCGGATGTCTTGGATCTGTGCATTGCCTTATGTGCTCAACTCTATTAGCAACTTCCCAGCATATATCAGGAGGAGCAAAGATGTAGAGGCTGTTGATGTGGATAGACTTAAGGTGTTCTGTAATATAGCAGCAGGCAGTGGTAAGTACAGAGTCTAGCTTCTTTGTGTGAGGGGATCCTCCCCACACTACGCAGGTGTATTCAGCAGAGGAGCAGCAAAGTCTTAATGCTGTTGATTGCAGAGAGAGTGGGTAACCGGTTTACTGAGAGTGTTGTTTTGCATTCTATCCTTAGCTTTCTCAATGTGGGCTCTAAAGGAGAATGTGTGGTTGAGAGTAACACCAAGATATTCAGGATTTATAGAGCGAGTAAGTTCCGTCCCAGCCCAGCTGATACTGAGTTTGTATTTGTCCTTTGTTTTTGGGCTGGAATGCACTGACTTGTGTCTTTGCTGGGTTTGCACGTTGTTGCTTGGCTGCGTAATACCTTTCTAGGATGTTATGTGCATTCACCAGAGTACACTCTCTCTCACACCAAACTCCTTGTGTTGTGTGGTGATTGTAAGGTGGATAAGGAACTGGTTAAAGGGGAGACTCCAACGGGTCATACTGAAGGGTGAACTGTCAGGCTGGAAGGAGGTTACTAGTGGAATTCCTCAAGGATCGGTTTTGGGACCAATCTTATATAACCTTTTTGTTACTGACCTTGGCACAAAGAGCAGGAATGTGCTAATAAAGTTTGCGGATGACACAAAGCTGGGAGGTATTGCTAACACAGAGAAGGACAGGATACAATACAGGAAGATCTGGATGACCTTGTAAACTGGAGTAATAGTAATAGGATGAAATTTAATAGTGAAAAGTGCAAGGTCATGCACTTAGGGATCAATAATAAGAATTTTAGATATACACTGGGGACGCATCAGTTGGAAACAACAGAGGAGGAGAAGGACCTTGGAGACAACAGCAAAGTAATTGGTTTTGATTGCAGGAATATGACTATGAGCGGCCAATGCATGATATGCCATTTATAAAAAAGCAATAATGCGGGTTTTTAGGATGCAATTCAGGTCGACTTGCTAATGCTGTATTTCCAGCCCAAGCTTAAAGAGGTGTTACCACCATTGTATAAGGCACTGGCTCGTGGAGGACCTCACCTGGGTAATACTGCGTGTAGTGGCTGCTAGTTTTTTTTGTTTTTATTCTGGTCTCCCATCGTTTAAGGTAAGGATGAATTTTCAAACTGGAACAGGGTTCAGAGATGGGCTTACAAGGATGATCCGAGAAGGAATGGAAAATCTGCCTCATGAAAGGAGACTCAAAGAGTTGGCTTGTTTAGTCCTTAACCAAAAGAAGGCTGCGGGGGGCATATGCTTGCTTGTATAAATATCAGACAAGATACCAGTAGGAGGGAGGGGGAATTTATTTTCAAGTTAGTACTAATGTAGACACAAGCGCAAATGGGTACCAAACTGGGACAATTCGGAAGTTTAGACTGAAATTAGACAAAGTTTGTCATACACCATTAGGGGATGTGGAAGTTTCTGGAACCAAGCCTTCCAAGGGAGTAGTGGTGTGGCAAAAGACATTATCTGGCTTTTAAAAGACTAACGCTTTGGATAAGGCTTTTTTATGGAGGGGGATGGTATCATTAGATTACGGTTTTAATTTTTGGCAATGGATCTTGGGATTATCAGAGTAAGGTCCTGCTCAGGTGGTCTATCTTGAGGATAGTTGGATGGGATGGGGGAGGAAGATCGAAGTTACTGCAGAAATTCATTCGGGAGACTCCACAATTTGAAGACTTCAGTAACTCGGACATAGGTTAGGGGTTGTTATAGAAGTGGATGGGTAGGGTTCTGTGGCCTGCTTTGTGCAGGAGGTCAGACTAGATGATCATATTGGTCCCTTCTGACCTATGAGTCTATGAGATAATGCAGCTTGTCCCAGTGTAGCTTGGCTGGTTGTTTGTGTCTATGTTAAATAATGTAGGTGCTAAGACACTATCTTGGGGGAGGCCATCCTTCTGTCATTGTCACCGGCTGTTTTCCACAAAAGTTCATGAAGAATTTTCTATTCTCTAGTGTGGTCTGCATTAGGTTTATGAACTGGTGGTTCTTTGTCGCTGTTAGTACCTTGGCAAGAAACTTACAATGATTGACTGAATCATAGGTGGCTGAGAGATCAACAAACACTGCTCCCAATCAACCCACCTTCAATATGTTGTGTCAAGTTCAGACGCTGTGCAGTCCATCACTGACCTGGGTGAATACCAGTCTGTTCACTGATAAGCAGTGGTTCAATAACTTGTGTAAGGTGACATGACCATAACAACTCAGACAATTTTAAAATATGACACAGCAGTGAAATGGGTCAAAAGTTTTTTGGGGCTGGATGGTTCCATAGCAGGCTACAAAAGAGCTGCTAGCTTGGTTTGCCACCAGATTTTCGGTATCTTGAGCTGGATGAGAGAGAGATTGAACATATTTAGGAGCCACTTCCATGTGTGAGGGGTCGACATTTTTGATTTGTTTGGTCTGGATGTCATTTAAGCCTACTTCTTTTCCTGTTTTCAGGGAACTGATGCCAGCGTCCAGTTCCTCCATGGTGAAGGGTGCTGTAAGATCTACATTGCTGGATGTATCCGGGGGCCTTTGCCTAAGTGATGACTAGTTGGTGGTAGTCTGCTTAACCTGCCTATTGAGTAGCATTTGGTGGGCAATCCGACCAGTCGAGATGTTGAAATAGCCACTTATCTTTGTATTGTCAGAGAGTCTGTGTGGCTTTTTTGCTCTGTGTGTGGAGTAATGCCGAGAAGCACTTTTATTTCCTCTGGTGAGAACATGGTCATCTATGGCTGACAAAATACTGTGGGGAGAGCAAAATGTTTAGTAGCTTGACTATGTAAATACAGTAATTGAAGGATAACTAGTTGGGTGAAGCCACTTCCCAGGTTTTGTCTGCACCAATGTTTCTCAACCCGTGATTTGTTTTATAATTATATGGTCAAAATGCAAAAGTAAGCCGTTTGTCAGCAAGAGGGTGCTGTGACACCTCTATGTTCTTAAGTTTGATTTTGTAAGCAAGTCGTTTTTAAATGAGGTGCAACCTGGGGGTACACAAAGCAAATCAGCCTCCTGAAAAGGATACAGTGTCTGGAAAGGTTGAGAACCACTGGTCTGTACTCCAGAGCCTTGGCTGGAATAGCTATGTTGGCAGAGCCCCTAATGCAGATGCAACGTATGTCAACAGAAGCACTTTTCTGTCAGCAGAGTTGTCTACTCTGGGGGTTTTGCCGGCATAGCTATGTCAGCTCTGTGTGCGTGTGTGTGCGTGTGTCTGTGTGTGTGCGTGTGTGCTTTTTTCACATCGTTCACTGACGTAGCTATGTCGGCAAAACCGTATAGTGTAGAACAGGCCTCAGTTTACAGAGAAGAAACAGAACTAGTGTTGAATGGATGGGAGCCAGGATTGGTTGTACTATCCATCTCCATTGAAAATAACGAGGAGTCCACATGCCCTTGCAGTCATTTTACTGGAAAGGTAAGAGCTGTTAGGTCCCCCGCCAAAGGAGAAGAGGGAGGTTCGCTGCAGTAGCTAAGAAATGTTTGCTAATTTTTACTTGCCTGAAAGAGGGGGCCGGAGTGTACAGTATCAAGCACTATTGCCCAACCTCTTCCAAGAGAGGGGGTGGGCAGAGGTGAAAGTAAGCCAGTACAGTATGGTACAGCGTATCGGCAAGAGCCGGTACACAGCTGACCATACTGGCAGGGGGCAGCCTCCCCAGGCCAGCAATTTAAAAGGGCCCTGGGCACCAGGCAGGAGCAGCTGGAGCCCTGGGCCCTTTAAATTGCTGCCAGAGCCCCACTGCCAGAGCCCCAGGATAGTGGTGGCAGCTGGAAGTCCCTGGCCCTTTAAATCACTGCCAGAGCCCTGGCGCTCCTGGCCACCTCCCCAGCTACTGCTACCATGGGGCTCTAGCAGTGATTTAAAGGCCAGGGCTCTGGTGGTGATTTAAAGGGCCCGGGGCTGCCGCTACTGTAGCTGGAACCCTGGGCCCTTTAAATCTTGATTTGAAGGGCTCAGGGATTTAAAGTCTTCTGACTGAGGCCCCACCTCATGCTCTGGACCCTAGCCCTGCATACCTGTAAGTCCTTTAAGGTACTTTCACCCCTGGGGGTGGAGAAGCCACTAAATTATCACTTAGCCATATTATGTACACTTGTATGGTGCTTTGCAGTCAACTATGAAGAAAAAGTCTTTACCCTGCAGAGTTTATAATCTGAATTTAATTAAAAAGAAAAGGCTACAAACAAACAGAGTACAGGAGAAAAGAAGAAGCAAGTGCAAAGAAAAGAGTAGGAAAGACATGTTTGAAAGCTGCTGTGTCTGGTACCAGGCGTTGTGTGGAGACCCCAGATGCCAGAGTGAGTAACTAATATCCTGTTGCCATGCAATCTAGGAACGGACCCCAAAGGCTGTGAAACTTTTCAGCCGTGGCCAACACCAGAGAAGTGGGCATCTCCCAGGAGACTGTGGAAGCCAGGGACCTAATGAAAGAGGAGCTGTCTGCATTTACCATGAAGGAGATTATAGTAGTGTTGTCCCAGCAAAGCCACTTTAGATGTTCTCTTGACAGCCCTTTTCAAATCATGTTGATAGATGCTGTAAAAACCCTGCCATACAATCTTCCTTGATGGTCCCTCTTCCTCCTCTATGAGCAGAGCCATTTATTCAGATCTTTCAGGGCACAAACATGAAATTCAGGTTAGTCAATGAAGACATGTGAAGGTGTCACACCCCTTCTCAAGCTAACCCTGAGCCAGCACAAATGTGTGTCTCAAATCAGCAACTATAGGTGCTAAACACTTCAAGGGTGGAGACTATTTCCCTAGCTATTGATTCACAGAGTTGTTTCTGGGACAGATAGCCAAACTATGCACTTGCTAACAATATTCATGTCAGTACCCGCTACTCCGTAAAGTCAACTCTATCAGAGGAGCTCCTTGCCTTACGGGAGTGTCCCAATGTGGTTAAAACATTGTTTGATCTTGTACTTGTTTAGCAAACTTCCTACCAGCACTAGCAACATTAGGCTTGTCTACTCTAAATGCTACAATGGCACAGCTTCCCTCAGGGGCAGCTCTGTTTTTTGCCTCCCCAAGCACAGCAGTCAGGCACCCTTCAGCGGCATCCCTGCAGGTGGTCCGCTGGGGACGCAGATTCGGCGGCATTTCTGCGGGTGATCTGCTGGTGCTGCGCCTTCAGCGTACCTGCCGCCGAGGTCGCAGGACCGGCGGACCTCCTGCAAGCATGCCGCTGAATGCTGCCTGACTGCTGCCCTCGCAGTGACAGGCACGCCGCCCCAGGCACGCTCTTGCTTCCCCACTGCAGCTGTGCCGCTGTAGTAATTCATTGTAAACACTACTATATAACCTGGTAGGAGGGGTTCTTCTGTCAGCATAAGGTAATCTACCTTCCCAAAAGATAGAAGCTAGGGTAGACAGAAGAACTTCAGTCAAGCAAGCGCTATCTCCACAGAGCACAGATCAGGCCATAGGAAAGTTTTACCCAAATGACTATGTCAATAACAGGTGTGGTTGTTTACTGACTTAATTATGCCAGCAAAAGCCAGGGTAGAGCTTATTTCACGTGGCCAAAGCAGACTAAACTATACTGGTATAAACAACTGTATAAACAACTGTATAAACAACTGTTGCCAGAGCCTGAAGGTCATCTACATAACAATGGTGATTCTTCTGCACCTTGTGAGACAATTTTCACTAGGGCAAAGTGATGGGGTTACCATATGGCTGGGTTTTCCCAGACATTGCCTCTTCTTTGAGCCTCCATCCAGGCAGATTTTTCAAATAACAGAAAATGTCTTGGATTTTTGCAGAGCAGTCGCTGTGACAGACAGCCACCAATCAGCACCTACCTGTGGGATCCCCTTCCCAGGTTTGGGAGCTGGGGCCTAGGTGGGTGGGATCCAGTAGCTGTGGCTGCAGGGGAATGGACCAATCAGCTGCCAATTCAGGGGAGGGACTAATCGGGAAGCAGACCAAGCGGGGCTCTTTCTGAGCTGCAGTGACTGCTCTGCACCCATGACAGCGAATGACACTGCCCCCCACCTCCACTGAGTCCCCCTGCTGCAGATATCCCCTCCAGTTCCTCCACCTATACTCCTCCAGCTCCCCCGCTCCCCTTCAGCCTCCCTCCTCTCATAGTGTCCTCTTTTGGGGAACCTGAAATATGGTAACCCTAGAAAGTGGATGTAAAATGCTTATCTGGTAGTGCTTTACACTCATTTTGCATTGACCTAAGTGAGTACATGAGCAGGGCAACAGTAGGACTGAACAGTGCTACCACCAAAATAGCTGCACTAGTGGAAATTTTTTGCTTGAATTTCCTCCCTAGAACCCAGAAGGGACTGAGCTATGTTTTAATTAGGTTTCTGATCTGTAGTACAGCCTTGCAAACTCTAAAGATCCAGTGTGATGCAGAGACACTATTAAAAATACTCTTTGATCTCGTACAGTGCAAGACTAAACCATGCAAATGAAAAGAAATTAGGGTTGTGCACTTCTTATGCTTCTACATAGAAGTTCCTCCCTCTTTTTTTTTTTTCCTCCTCCTGCTGCAGCTTATTTTATACCTTAGTAAAATCAGGATTATTGAATCTGGTCTTTCCATGTTTTGCATTAGAACTTGTTGGAGGTTTCAGAAATGTGGATTAGGAATTCTCTCAGCTTTAATTGAGAAGTAAGAGATGCTGCATCTTAACAGACTTATTTTTCTCCCCAAGATTTGTAGGGCTATCAAATTAAATGGGTGTTCATGAAAAACAGAGATTTAAATTCTTCTCAATCAAGTTTCACTTCTTTGGTGCTGTGATGTCATAATCCTAGCAGTTTTCCAGTAGCAGAAATCTTTCCTATGATAGTCTTTCAAAGTGGGGAAAACTAAATTTCTTCTGTAAAAAAGCAGAAAAAAATACTTAAAACAACTGTTTATACACAATAAAGTAGCTTAGGCACAAACTCAGTTTGTCTTTGTTTTGCATCTTTAATAGTCTTGGGAGCCTGCCATATTATAATAGTCAACATTGTTGATTTTACAGTATAGTTGGGACCTATTCCCTGCAGGGAAGGGGCACAAAATTCAGGTTGATAAAAGATCTAAAACCTTAGGCTCCTCTTCCTAGTCTAGATTGTGCTCACAAAGCATAACCCTCAGGGACAAACAAACTAAACAAAAAAGAAAGAAACAAAGAAAAACAGAAATATCCTATAGGAAGAGACAGAACCTTAATGCTCTGGAAGAAGGTAAATTCTGCCACCACTTAAGTGTGAAATTTAGCTGCCACTGCCAGGCTTAATAGAATTCCCCTCTTTCATTTAGTTTGAGTTTCTATCATAATGGGGGAGAGAGGGAAGGGCACTCTGATTGGCCAGGGACACTCTCATTCAGTTTAATCTCTTGTAATAAAAGGTACTAGTCTAGAGCTTCCTTCTTGCATTACTAGAGCTCAGGCCTGGCATAATTCCAGTGCTGCTAGGAACATTGTGTTCATGGCTGTCCCACTTACTAAGGCTGGGACAAATGACTGCCATAGCAGCTGAGCATCAGATTTCCTCTGTGAATGACTGACTGACTGCCTCAGCCTCTTACTGTTCTGAGCCTGCAGCAGAGGCTGGCTGTTCAGAGATGTGCTGTTGAGATAATAAAAATACTTAGGGTTGTCAACTCTGACTGAAGGTATTCTGGGAGATTTTTTCCCCCAACATGACATAATGTCATTTTCTTAAAATATCCTATTAAAATCTCTTGGATTGCTTTCAATAGTCGCTGGGAGATTAATGCCATTTCCAGGATACTCCAAGCCAATCCTGGAGAGTTGGCAACCCTGAAGATACTTAGTTTGCTCTAGCAGAGCTGACATATTAAATCACAGGAGTACTTCACGTCACTTCTTTTGGGGTAAGAGGAGGTCTGGACCCCTCCTCTGTTAGAAATTGCTGGATGGGTGGAACATAACCCCCTTCCTTGTAGGAAGGTACAGACTGGTGGAGGAGCCAGGGTGTTCACTCTGACTGCCTTGGGAGGAGGGGCCTTTTACCTTTAAATACAGGGCTTTCTTCTGCTTTCCCCCAATCCCACTGTCAAGAAAGTCATTTGGTGGAGTGAGGCAGTCTTGTACGAAAGTATTTGATGGGATCTTGGGATGGAGGATGCGGGGGCTGGTCCATTGATATAAAGCACCTAGTCAGCCTTTATCTGTTATCTCGGTTTATATAATTAAATCACTTCTTTTGTGTTACATCTTGTGTTTCCAGGACTGTGCTTTTTTATGGATGCCCCTGCTGTTGCCTCCCGACCTCTCAGAGACTCTGACCTCTTCTGCATTTCTTTTCCTCTCCAGGATCAGTGATTACTAGAGCTGAGGGCATAATATATTTGGTGGATATAGCCTTTCTATGCTATTTGTGAATTAGCCACCAATTGCTAATCATTTCCTCAAATGTATAAACTATTTGCAATTATTTTGTCAGACATTTATGGCAAACATTTATTAATCGTAAGTGCTTGGTATATGAAATTTGAGTTGAAAACCAAGGGAGGAGAAACTGGTTTTGTAGTTGGCAAGCCACATATCTACACCAGCGACACCATCACAGGACCTAACCAGATCAGCCACACCATCACCGGTTCATTCACCTGCACGTCCACCAATGTAATATACGCCATCATATGCCAGCAATGCCCCTCTGCTATGTACATCGGCCAAACTGGACAGTC